>NW_019384813.1:172599-363661 GCF_000671375.1 Centruroides sculpturatus
GAAATTGTTTGCTTGAACTTGACTTTCCTTGGAGATGATGAATGTCGCCATTCCATGGATTGTTGCTTTGATTCCGGTGTAACGTAGGCTACCCACGTTTCATCGCCTGTAACAATACGACTTAAAAAATCATCTCCTTCGTCACTGTAGCGCTCAAGAAAAGTCAATGCACTGGCCAAACGTTTGGTTTTGTGCTCCTCCGTCAACATTTTCGGCACCCAACGGGAACACAACTTCCGATAATTTAATCGTCCGGTCACAATTTCATAGAGAACACTTCTTGAAACTGCAGGAAACTCTTTAGATAAAGATGAAATCGTGAATCGTCTGTTCTCTTTCACTCTACAGTCCACTTTTTCAATCAAATCGTCGATAATGACTGAAGGTCGCCCACTTCGTTCCTCATCGTGAATGTTTGTGCGGCCATTACTAAAGGCCCTAACCCATTTTCGTACCATTCCTTCACTCATAACGCTTTCACCATAAACTTCACTGATTTGGCGATGAATTTCAGCCACTTTCGAGCCTTTAGCACTGAAAAAATGAATAACGGCACGCACTTCGCAGTCGGCGGGATTCTCAATGAGCGGCGGCATTTCAATAACACACAAACAACAGTAAACACAATCAACTGGCTCCGTAATGGCGTTTGTGGCTTCCCAACAGATGTAGGTACACAGCGCGCATGCGCTAAGTGCCGACTGCAGCGCTCAAGCGGCGTTATATTAAAACGGTATTTACTTTAAAAACACGCCTCGTATATCAAAATTCAAGAAATGTCTAAACATCTTTAAATGATTCTATATAAAACATGTAATAAATTTATATACTAAATATCTTGGTACACTTAAAATTACATTACTAACCATGACCATTCTTTCAGTAAGATTCATTCTCATTGAAAAATACATAACTCTAAAAAACATCCAAAGAATGAATTATATACTTTTATATATTCCAAAATATAGTATTTCTATTTGAGATACATTGCAATCTTTTTTCTAACAAATATTCAATATGAAGATATAATATACACTGAAGGAATATGAAATCCCAACACCAAGAAAAAATTAGTTTAGAGGAATGAAATTCAGGCAAAGCATTTGTCTAGGTAAAATATTTACTTGTTTGAATTTTTAAGGTCACAGGCTAAAGTATGTGTGAGAAGATCCATTTCAAATGTGAAATAATGGTACATTAATAACCGCTGCAGTCACCACGATTTTGAATGCAAGCATGCAAATATGTATGCATTGTGTCGTACAGGTGCCATATGTCATTTTGTGGGATGGAGTTCCATGCCTGCTGCACTTGGCAGTCAAATTAGCAACAGTTAATGTTGGTTGTGGATAATGCTGAATTTGTTGTCCAATAATGTCCCATATGTGCTCAATGGGAGAAAGATCTGGTGATCTCACAGGCCAAGGCAACATGTCAACACTTTGTAGAGCACGTTGGGTAACAGCAGCAGTATGAGGACGATTATCATCCTGTTGGAAAAGCTCCTTGGATATTGCTCACAGATGGCAGTACAACTAGTTCAATCACCAGTCTGACGTACTGATTTGCTGTCAATGTGCTTGGTATAATGATGAGAGTGATCCTGTTGTCATAGGAAATCACCCCCCCCAGACCATAACTCCTGGTGTAGGTCTAGTGTGTCTATGCCACAGACAGCTTGGTTTCAAGTGCTCACCTGGCCTCCTTTAACCAACATACTGCCATCACTGGCACCAAGACAGAAACAGCTCTCATCTGAGAACACAACAGATCTTTCTCCACCCTCCAATGAGCTCTTGCTTGACACCACTGAAGTCGCAGATGGCAGTGATTTGGAGTTAGTGGAATGAACACCACAGGGCATCTGGCTCGGAGTTGTCCCTCAAGTAATCAATTTGTTACAGTTTGCTGGGTCACTCTGGCACTAACAGAAGCTCTAATTTCTGATGCAGATGCAGTACAATATGCCACAGCCATATGCCGAATATGGCGGTCTTCCCTCTCAGTAATGGCCCGTGTGTGGCCGGACCCAGGTCTTCTTGAGACAGCACCTTCCTGTGACCACAGCTGCCAACAATCATGCACAGTAGATACATCCTTGCCAAATCTTTCTGCAACAGTGCGGAAAGAATAATCCACCTTCTCGTAGCCGTATTACACGGCCTTGTTTAAACTCAGTAAGCTGCTGATACTGCCTTCTTCGTCTCCTTAAAGGCATTCTTGACTCAAACCTTAACTCACAACATTCAATCTGAACAATAAATAATGCTCAACAAGTTTACATCCAGTATTTACAGCAAACGTGATTTGCATGTTCATAGTGGCACTACTCGTGCCACTCTTATTCATCTAGCACGAAATTTGAATAGACATCATCTTTCAGATATGAAAACACACCTACCAAGTTTTGTTTATCGAGCACAACTCTTTCTTGGTTTTGGGATTTCATTTTCCACCAATGTATATAAATTCCTATAATAATATTTCAATATAAACTTAATAATATTAAATGAATATTTACACTGAAAGATGTATTGTAGAATATAAATATATGATTTATAAAACTTAAAAATCTGCTATTTTTTGAACTTATTTCTTTCATCAAGAAGCCATACATTTGTTTATTTGTTGGGCGAGTGTGGCTGTTTGACAAAAGGAGGTTTAAAAAGCAGCAGATAAAAAAGAAAAGTGAGTGAAAAAAAAAACTTAAAAAAATATTAAAAATCTGCTTTATCAATTTTAAAGATTGAAGTTTAATTCATTATTTATATTATCTACATTTCAATACAAAAACAACAGTTGTATAAATGTAAAAAATATGAATTCAAAACAGTGAAATGATCAATCCTCATAACAATAAAAATTCTATTGTCATCAATTAATTCCTATTTAATTTGTTTTCATTTTAATTTAATCATCATACTGTTATTGCTTTTTAAATTTCACAAATAAAATATTTTAATGATTTCTTTTCACAAAACTCAATAAATTTGCACAGTAAAGTAAAACTTAAATATCATTACAAAATTTAAAAAATGTTCTATTATAGTATATTCTTAAGTAAAAAGTTGATACTTTCAATATTAGTTATGTTAAATAAATTCAAAGTATAGAAACCGATATGTAGTTTAAAACTGTTAATAGTAAATCAAATGCATTTTCCTTCTAAAAAAAAAAAACAAAAAGTAACAAATATATATTCAACTATGTCCAAAAAGTATTTTCATGAGCTTAATGACATTTTTAAATTATATGAATTTTTTGGAATAACTTAAAGAGAGTTTTCTTTTGTTGTCAACACTTAAATTATTACTACTTCCTAAACCAGTGTACATTAAGTTTAAATATTTTAACTATTTTAAAATGCTTTGTTCTATTCTGTTATGTTTTTCAACATAACTTTAGTGATGACATAATTAAATTCAACAAAAGCATTGATGGACAAAGAAAATTTAAATGCAATAAAATTTGTATAAAACAGAATTGCATAGTACCAAATTTTCTTTTCTATTTTGGCAGTTTTTCTATCTTGAATAGGTTTTAGTACTTTTCCTTTTAGGAAAAAAAAATAGTAAAAAAATTTTATTACTTGGATTTAACCCAAATTAATTCAAAATGGTCCAATTTATGATTGTTCCTGAGAACTTGTGCTAGTTATTTGAATACTTCTTGAATATGATACTTATGAGCTCACATGACAACAAACAAGCCAATCTAAATACCAAGAACAACTGTCTCAGCTTGTCACTAAAAATTCTAATTGTATTACAGTAATATAAAAATTACATTATTCTGACTTCTTGAGGAAATTTAATACTCTAGTTAATTATTTACTTCAATTCCTGAAATTGCCAACAATGTTAATCAACTTGTTCTCAAATAATCAATTCTAGTTAGTTTCTAATGATTATACAAGGCAAATTGCAGAACTATATTACCTCATTCTCATTGTTTTCAAGAAATTTCTTGAAAACTTTTTTGATTCTTGAAAGTTTCCAATTCTTAAAAGTATTCAATTCTGTCCCTGGTTAATTCCAATATGTCTTCTTATCACATATCCTTCATTTCTCTAGAAAGGTTTGAAACCATTCTTGGAATATAGTTTGTCATGCTCTGCAATAACCATTATACCTGAAGACGATTTTACTTATTTATCTATAAGTGGAATTGCAATTTTCTGCTTTATTCAGATTAAATTATGTTCTTCCTACCTAAAAACTACTTGTTTCCAAGTAAGACAGATTTCCAGTTTATAGTAAAATTTAACAGAAAATTGCTTCGTTCTGAAGATTTTTTTCTGTTTAGACAGGTTTCCATTTTATTCAGGTTTTACTATATTGTTTAAATATTAAAATTGTATATTCAAACAAAAATGGTATTATATGTAAATATTTATTTGTTTTTTACATATTTGGATTACTTACAACTGAATCTATTTCATTATAGTTTTATTTAATGTAAGAGAAAAGAGGTACAAAATATATAATAATTTTGGATCTTCCTCTTCTACTAGAACCACTTTATTTATGAGTTAGCAATGTGGAATAGATTTTTCTTTCTATTCATCTATTCTGCATTGTATAATAATTTTGTGGTATCAGGCAGAATGATTCAGTTTTTTTTCATAATTTTAATAAAAATATAAGTTACATATGTATAATATAAAAATATAGTTTACATTATTATTTTTTAGTGTATTTTTATTAAAAAAATATAATTTCAAAACAAAATATAAACTAAAAAATAATAATGTAAACTATTTATATAATTTTAAACTAATTAGAAATCAATATACCTATGTTTTTATCAGTTTCTAGGAGAACTTCCAAGACTGGTACAACATCAAAATAAACAGCATAATGGAGAGCAGTCATATCAGTCCATCTACACTTCAGCCGTGTATCTGCTCCTTTATCTAACATCATCTTAACTGTTTCTGTTGCCATGTAAGCATCACCAACACCAATTGCTCCAGCTTTACAAGCATATTGCAAGATTGTCATGTCAGTTAAGCCATCTCTATCATCCACATGAGCACCACGTTTTAATATCTGTACAATAACAACAATTAGTAAATTGTAAAAAATGATTAAATTACTTATACTTTGTATTACTACTTGGAAAAAAAATAATCTAAAATATTTCATTACAAATTAATTGAAATTATAAAATTTCTACAATACTTACCTAATTTTTTAAAAATTTTACTAGCAAAAAGATATTCTAAAATTATTTTTTATTCAAGAGAAACAAATATATATACCTCATTTACAAGAACTTGAATATTTTGTTGGGTTTGTGGCATCCATTGTCGAATTATGGCAAATATCTGACTTATTGAAGTGTTCTGATTTTTAAGGATTTCCATACATCCTGGGCAACTAGGATCAAAAAAAGGCAATTCTAATTGTTCACAACTTGAACATAATGGAGCATCAGAAGTGGGATGAATGATTGGATAAGTCCTCTTTTCCTTTATGTTACAAATGGAATTGTCTTTTTCTCGATGTTTATTTAATGAAACAGTCATGATCTACAATTTTTAAAAAATTTGAAAAAATTAATAAATTATTAATGTTAAATATGAGTTATACAGAGCATTGAACAATTTATTAATTCTCATTTTTTCAATCTTCTGAACTTTTAAAAGTTTAAAAGCACATNTTTTTATTTATGTGAAAGCCCATATTTTACACTACTTTTCTACATAATTCCCATTAATATTGAGACACTTATCGTATCGTGGGACCAGCTTTTGTCCAGGAGATTGCATATTATTAAGATGTAAAAATTCCTCCTAGTGTGGATAAATGGGAAGCAGTTAGATAATGATGTCATTTCAGGATTATTTGTGAGAAAGCTAGGAAAACTGAATAGTGACCTTAAAAAAGGAGACATCACTCCACTCCTAAGGTAAACTACAGTAAATGCAATTTTAATTTAATATTTCCATATTTTATTTACTGTTTTCATGTTTTAATTTTATTATTTAGAGTATTTAATTGAGTTATTTTTATTTTAAATTATTTGTAGTTGTTTAAATTTATTGAAATTGGTATTGGTTATGGTCTGGGAATGGATTAATTCACTTCTATTATTTCTAATGGGATAAAATTAATTTTGACTTCAAATAATTCAGAGTTTGAATGATCTGCTAGAATGAATTAAATTCAAAGTACAAGGTACCACTATATATATGTATATACATATACACACATTATATTCTTTAGTAAGATTATCATCATTAACGATTATAACCAAATTAGTTATATCTTACCTTTGCTCCTCCTACTATAACTTTGTCACCAAGTTTCAGTCTTAAAGATTTTAAAACAGTTCTGCCAGTAATATTGCTATAATCTACTAAATCATATTCAGAATATTGAATTTTATTTTGAAGTAATTTTCTCAAATGACAAATAATATCTACGACATCAGACATACTCTCTACCTCAGAAATTTGTGGAATACAATCTGAAAAAGAATTTGCTTTAATCTAGTACCTATTAACTATTGAAATATTTTTAAAATGTTTAGTTACCATAAGGAGTTCTTTTAAAATCATCTTTTATATTTACATCAGCACCATATTTTATAAGGATTTTTGTAGCTTCGACACACAAATTATATGCTGCAATATGAAGCGATGTTCCACCATCAAATTCTTGGCATGGAATGTTGATATCTATTTTGAAAAATTAGTTATTAGAATATTAGATAAATAAATATTTTAAAATATTCTATTGTAAAGCCAAACCTATATATTATTTTTTACATATTATTAATTAAAGAAATATTTTATGCTTTCTACATGATACTTTGCAAAACAATATTTTTTAATGCTGAAACTGATAACATATTGTAACTTGTTACAACATGAGAGTTGCAATACTTGTGGATACTAACTTGTTAACTATAAAGATATAGTTTACTTTATACTGTATACTAAAAGATTTTTACTGTCTAATCACCAAATATTTCAGATTATGTAGGAAATTTTATATCAATAATTCTGATAAATAAAACCTGTATATTTTTATTGGATTATATATGACCAAAATATATAATAAATAAAAATAAAAACATGTTAACAGTATATTTCCAATACTGATGTGATGTTTGTCATGGAGGACTTCTTTCTTTTGTATAGTCCTGTGATGAGAGATTGGTTAATACTAACTGTCCCCATTTTAGGGGAGATAGGGTGATATGATAGAATAGTTCTTTGAGTATAAACTTTAACTTTTTCTGTTCTTAAATACTGAAATTCATCAAAAAAATGAAAATTTAAAATATAAGTTAAGAAAAAACATTAAGAAAGTTTTATAATACAGAAAAGTATTTAATTTTCTATTATGATTTTTATGTTAAATAAAATATTTTTTTCAGAAATCTTGATTAATTAATCTAAATCTATTCTAGATATGACTCAACAATCATCATCTTCATTTTATTTCATTTTATTGTAATGAATTTATACTAATAAAATTTATTCACAGGTAATTAAAGTGTTGATTTTTGATAAACATTATATTTGAAATTGACTGTTGAAAATCAATTATTCCATGCACAGATGTTTATTTCATTTATATCCCTATGGATACATCATAATTTGAGATTGTGGAGAATCAAAAATATCATTAAACTACATCCATCAACTACTCATGACTAGTGTTCATCACACAACAATATATATAATTGGTGGTAATTTGATTAAGCAGAAAGAATTTCACAAATTTATTCTTTCTGCTTACTCTTTCAACCTTTGTTTTAGATACTCTTTCATAAATGCCAACTTCAATATTTTATGGCATCTCATCTTTGTTACTCCTGAACAAATTGAAAGAGAAAAGATGTAAAACTTGGCATTGTCATTATAAATAAATAAATAAATTATTATTATTTATTTAAAAATTTAAAAAATTTAATGATACAAATAATTTTTGACTATATTTAGATCATCTCTAAACATTCGTGTAAAACTGTTCAGAATGACATTTAGAATGTAAACATAGAAATTATATGCAAATATAGAACAAATAATGCTTTAAATTCTATATATTTTAAAAAAAATATTCTAAATACAAATTTTAAATATGAAAATTTGTTTTCTGTAAAATTTTTAACTGGTTGTTACATAACGATGTTCTAAATGAGATTATATTTTTTAAAAATATGCTTATGTCATAATTTATTATCTTTCATAGAATATTTGCTTGGAAACATCTTTTGTGAAGTGAAAAATCATTATGATTTTAAATCTTCTATTTTTAAAATATTTCCTTTCATTTCAATTTAATAGTAAACAATAGCAAGTCCAACCATTTCTATCAGAAATTCTTCTATATTTCAGTTTGATTTTTCTTAATTTCATTTAACAGTTTCACTATTATTTACAAATATTTGCTTTTCTTAATGTGTTCTGCTGTCCTTTGTTATTTTCATTCATTATCTTGCCTAACAGTTCAAAAAAATATAATTGTAGTAACATTCTATTATTAAATTTCCTGAACTGAGAAAGCTAAGAAGTGATCTTATTTATTTAAATTAAATAAGATCACTTCTCTTTCAGTCACTTTGATAAATGTTAGAGCAATCTCAGTCAGCTCTCCAGTGAATGGTGAACTAGTCAGCAGCATGCTGATTGGTTTGCCATTTTTCTAGTTTTAAAATATTCAATTTGTTAAGTTTTAATTTAGTACAGAATGAAGAATGAAGTTAGTAAAGAGGTGTTTATGTAGCAGAAATCTTATGATGAAAAATTATTATTATGAAAGAATATAGAAAAAGAACAAAGTGGAAGTGAAGACAAGAATTACAAAGAATTAAAATAAAATAAAGTTGATGTATAGAAACAAACAAATACAAAAAGCTTTGACAGAGACAGATGTGCAGTACAATATACAGATTAATAAGAAAAAATAAAAATTAGTTNAAGTTTTTGCATATTTAGGTAGACAAAAGTCTCAAGTTAAAGGTCCACTCTGCCAAAAGACTTGTATTCCTAAAGGTGTGAAAAAGGCAAAGTGAAAGACACTTAACTAATGGGTCCATCAGTGGCCAAGTGGTCTTCGTTCCCTGAACTCTGGAAGTTCGGTTGTGGATTTGTGCCTTGCTTGGATGGGCTGGCCACATTGAGTTTTCTGGTTTTCTCCACATCTGTAACATCTAAATAGGGACCAGTTTCCCTTAAAAAGACCTCCTGGGAGGCATTCCCCCTAGGCAGATAACTCAAGTGTTGCATTGCCATATGTGAACCGCCAGGGAGGGTGTAGGTCTCCCGATCCGGCAACAGGTTGATGAACCTTCTCACTGGTCAGGATGGATTAAAATTTTACTTTTCCCGCGGTAATGGGATTAAATGTTTCGGGTCGAGTGGCGGAGGGAGGAGTGCGTCGGTAAGATGACCGGCGATATACGAGTAAAGATGACACCACTTTAACAGGATAACAACGATTTATTAGCTACATAGAGATTACAATAACCAATTTCAAAAGGGAAAATCTGAGTCCCTGAAACGCGAAGAACCGAGAGAGAGTTCACAAAAATAAGGATCTACAATTTTTAAAAAATTTGAAAAAATTAATAAATTATTAATGTTAAATATGAGTTATACAGAGCATTGAACAATTTATTAATTCTCATTTTTTCAATCTTCTGAACTTTTAAAAGTTTAAAAGCACATTCTAACCAATACCTATAAACTGAAATAAATATCAATTAACTAGTTAAGTATTTTATTTACGTAAAGAAAAATAAAAATAAACACTTGAATTAATCTAAAAAAATTGTTTATTATATTTCAACAGAAATTTTAGTGAAAAGTTAATCAAATTTTATTACAAAAATATAAAAATTTCAGCAAGAACTGTAAGAAAAACTATAAATGTAGTATAATTTCAAATAAGTTGTTAATGTAATTCTTAAATATCATCAATCAAAATCAAAAATTTAGTCTTTTTCTTGATAAAAAAAAAGTTCAAATAATTATAATTAAATTTAACTTTTTACCACTACTTTTTCAGTGTTTCTTCTATTTTTATGAACTTTATAATTAAAGTTCATAAAAATAGAAGAAACACTGAAAAAACAGTGGTAAAAGGAGGGGTAAAAAGTGTTCTCTAGTCTTTTTCAAGTCTCAGGAATATAACAAAGTCATCTTATATAATTTTATCAATATATTTTCATTGAGTCTTGCTAAAAGAAAATTTTTTCAACAAGTTTTTGCATATTTAGGTAGACAAAAGTCTCAAGTTAAAGGTCCACTCTGCCAAAAGACTTGTATTCCTAAAGGTGTGAAAAAGGCAAAGTGAAAGACACTTAACTAATGGGTCCATCAGTGGCCAAGTGGTCTTCGTTCCCTGAACTCTGGAAGTTCGGTTGTGGATTTGTGCCTTGCTTGGATGGGCTGGCCACATTGAGTTTTCTGGTTTTCTCCACATCTGTAACATCTAAATAGGGACCAGTTTCCCTTAAAAAGACCTCCTGGGAGGCATTCCCCCTAGGCAGATAACTCAAGTGTTGCATTGCCATATGTGAACCGCCAGGGAGGGTGTAGGTCTCCCGATCCGGCAACAGGTTGATGAACCTTCTCACTGGTCAGGATGGATTAAAATTTTACTTTTCCCGCGGTAATGGGATTAAATGTTTCGGGTCGAGTGGCGGAGGGAGGAGTGCGTCGGTAAGATGACCGGCGATATACGAGTAAAGATGACACCACTTTAACAGGATAACAACGATTTATTAGCTACATAGAGATTACAATAACCAATTTCAAAAGGGAAAATCTGAGTCCCTGAAACGCGAAGAACCGAGAGAGAGTTCACAAAAATAAGTTCCATACCTCTTTATGTCTTTTAATATTCTTAAGGAAAAAGGTTTTGATATCCAACGGGTTGGTAGGATTAGGATAATAATTTTTCTTCAGGACACAATATCGTATAGGACACAGTATATTAATAGGACACAATATTCTTAGGACACAGTTGTAAAAGTGACGGCGAATGAACGACTCCCCCGAGAAGGGGAAGGAAGGGGTTTTTATAAGTTCGGCGTGGGAGAATGGTCATGTGACCAATTGTTGTGAGGTAAAAGGTATGCAGATGGGTCAGAGTTGTTCCCGGGCCCATGTTAACTATAAACTTTAGCGTTGGAATGTGGGATTAGTTTCGAATTGAACGGATGTTTATGTCGAACATAAACGAAAAGTTTTTTTTCCCGTTAGGTTCCACTTTAAGTTAAAGGAAAATTTAATTAGATTTTAAGCAAATACAGGACAATTGATCGACAAATAGTCGACAAAAATTCCGGATTTCACACATAACTAAACAAACAAACAAACTTAACTAATGATGAGATAATTAATCAGGATGGGAAAAATCAGGTATTTTCCGGCAATCAGAATCAAGCAATCTTGTCATTATTCCGATCTTTAAAATGATTTTTCCACATTTAATAAGAAAATTAATTATTTGTTTCAGTTGAAGATTAATTTTTTTTAATTACAATATTAACAATTAAGTATTAGTTTATTGGAAATTTTTATGTTGACATAGAGAATACTCAATATCCAATACTGATGTGATGTTTGTCATGGAGGACTTCTTTCTTTTGTATAGTCCTGTGATGAGAGATTGGTTAATACTAACTGTCCCCATTTTAGGGGAGATAGGGTGATATGATAGAATAGTTCTTTGAGTATAAACTTTAACTTTTTCTGTTCTTAAATACTGAAATTCATCAAAAAATGAAAATTTAAAATATAAGTTAAGAAAAAACATTAAGAAAGTTTTATAATACAGAAAAGTATTTAATTTTCTATTATGATTTTTATGTTAAATAAAATATTTTTTTCAGAAATCTTGATTAATTAATCTAAATCTATTCTAGATATGACTCAACAATCATCATCTTCATTTTATTTCATTTTATTGTAATGAATTTATACTAATAAAATTTATTCACAGGTAATTAAAGTGTTGATTTTTGATAAACATTATATTTGAAATTGACTGTTGAAAATCAATTATTCCATGCACAGATGTTTATTTCATTTATATCCCTATGGATACATCATAATTTGAGATTGTGGAGAATCAAAAATATCATTAAACTACATCCATCAACTACTCATGACTAGTGTTCATCACACAACAATATATATAATTGGTGGTAATTTGATTAAGCAGAAAGAATTTCACAAATTTATTCTTTCTGCTTACTCTTTCAACCTTTGTTTTAGATACTCTTTCATAAATGCCAACTTCAATATTTTATGGCATCTCATCTTTGTTACTCCTGAACAAATTGAAAGAGAAAAGATGTAAAACTTGGCATTGTCATTATAAATAAATAAATAAATTATTATTATTTATTTAAAAATTTAAAAAATTTANACAGTCCACTTTTTCAATCAAATCGTCGATAATGACTGAAGGTCGCCCACTTCGTTCCTCATCGTGAATGTTTGTGCGGCCATTACTAAAGGTCCTAACCCATTTTCGTATCATTCCTTCACTCATAACGCTTTCACCATAAACTTCACTGATTTGGCGATGAATTTCAGCCACTTTCGAGCCTTTAGCACTGAAAAAATGAATAACGGCACGCACTTCGCAGTCGGCGGGATTCTCAATGAGCGGCGGCATTTCAATAACACACAAACAACAGTAAACACAATCGACTGGCTCCGTAATGGCGTTTGTGGCTTCCCAACAGATGTAGGTACACAGCGCGCATGCGCTAAGTGCCGACTGCAGCGCTCAAGCGGCGTTATATTAAAACGGTATTTACTTTAAAAACACGCCTCGTATATCAAAATTCAAGAAATGTCTAAACATCTTTAAATGATTCTATATAAAACATGTAATAAATTTATATACTAAATATCTTGGTACACTTAAAATTACATTACTAACCATGACCATTCTTTCAGTAAGATTCATTCTCATTGAAAAATACATAACTCTAAAAAACATCCAAAGAATGAATTATATACTTTTATATATTCCAAAATATAGTATTTCTATTTGAGATACATTGCAATCTTTTTTCTAACAAATATTCAATATGAAGATATAATATACACTGAAGGAATATGAAATCCCAACACCAAGAAAAAATTAGTTTAGAGGAATGAAATTCAGGCAAAGCATTTGTCTAGGTAAAATATTTACTTGTTTGAATTTTTAAGGTCACAGGCTAAAGTATGTGTGAGAAGATCCATTTCAAATGTGAAATAATGGTACATTAATAACCGCTGCAGTCACCACGATTTTGAATGCAAGCATGCAAATATGTATGCATTGTGTCGTACAGGTGCCATATGTCATTTTGTGGGATGGAGTTCCATGCCTGCTGCACTTGGCAGTCAAATTAGCAACAGTTAATGTTGGTTGTGGATAATGCTGAATTTGTTGTCCAATAATGTCCCATATGTGCTCAATGGGAGAAAGATCTGGTGATCTCACAGGCCAAGGCAACATGTCAACACTTTGTAGAGCACGTTGGGTAACAGCAGCAGTATGAGGACGATTATCATCCTGTTGGAAAAGCTCCTTGGATATTGCTCACAGATGGCAGTACAACTAGTTCAATCACCAGTCTGACGTACTGATTTGCTGTCAATGTGCTTGGTATAATGATGAGAGTGATCCTGTTGTCATAGGAAATCACCCCCCCCAGACCATAACTCCTGGTGTAGGTCTAGTGTGTCTATGCCACAGACAGCTTGGTTTCAAGTGCTCACCTGGCCTCCTTTAACCAACATACTGCCATCACTGGCACCAAGACAGAAACAGCTCTCATCTGAGAACACAACAGATCTTTCTCCACCCTCCAATGAGCTCTTGCTTGACACCACTGAAGTCGCAGATGGCAGTGATTTGGAGTTAGTGGAATGAACACCACAGGGCATCTGGCTCGGAGTTGTCCCTCAAGTAATCAATTTGTTACAGTTTGCTGGGTCACTCTGGCACTAACAGAAGCTCTAATTTCTGATGCAGATGCAGTACAATATGCCACAGCCATATGCCGAATATGGCGGTCTTCCCTCTCAGTAATGGCCCGTGTGTGGCCGGACCCAGGTCTTCTTGAGACAGCACCTTCCTGTGACCACAGCTGCCAACAATCATGCACAGTAGATACATCCTTGCCAAATCTTTCTGCAACAGTGCGGAAAGAATAATCCACCTTCTCGTAGCCGTATTACACGGCCTTGTTTAAACTCAGTAAGCTGCTGATACTGCCTTCTTCGTCTCCTTAAAGGCATTCTTGACTCAAACCTTAACTCACAACATTCAATCTGAACAATAAATAATGCTCAACAAGTTTACATCCAGTATTTACAGCAAACGTGATTTGCATGTTCATAGTGGCACTACTCGTGCCACTCTTATTCATCTAGCACGAAATTTGAATAGACATCATCTTTCAGATATGAAAACACACCTACCAAGTTTTGTTTATCGAGCACAACTCTTTCTTGGTTTTGGGATTTCATTTTCCACCAATGTATATAAATTCCTATAATAATATTTCAATATAAACTTAATAATATTAAATGAATATTTACACTGAAAGATGTATTGTAGAATATAAATATATGATTTATAAAACTTAAAAATCTGCTATTTTTTGAACTTATTTCTTTCATCAAGAAGCCATACATTTGTTTATTTGTTGGGCGAGTGTGGCTGTTTGACAAAAGGAGGTTTAAAAAGCAGCAGATAAAAAAGAAAAGTGAGTGAAAAAAAAAACTTAAAAAAATATTAAAAATCTGCTTTATCAATTTTAAAGATTGAAGTTTAATTCATTATTTATATTATCTACATTTCAATACAAAAACAACAGTTGTATAAATGTAAAAAATATGAATTCAAAACAGTGAAATGATCAATCCTCATAACAATAAAAATTCTATTGTCATCAATTAATTCCTATTTAATTTGTTTTCATTTTAATTTAATCATCATACTGTTATTGCTTTTTAAATTTCACAAATAAAATATTTTAATGATTTCTTTTCACAAAACTCAATAAATTTGCACAGTAAAGTAAAACTTAAATATCATTACAAAATTTAAAAAATGTTCTATTATAGTATATTCTTAAGTAAAAAGTTGATACTTTCAATATTAGTTATGTTAAATAAATTCAAAGTATAGAAACCGATATGTAGTTTAAAACTGTTAATAGTAAATCAAATGCATTTTCCTTCTAAAAAAAAAAACAAAAAGTAACAAATATATATTCAACTATGTCCAAAAAGTATTTTCATGAGCTTAATGACATTTTTAAATTATATGAATTTTTTGGAATAACTTAAAGAGAGTTTTCTTTTGTTGTCAACACTTAAATTATTACTACTTCCTAAACCAGTGTACATTAAGTTTAAATATTTTAACTATTTTAAAATGCTTTGTTCTATTCTGTTATGTTTTTCAACATAACTTTAGTGATGACATAATTAAATTCAACAAAAGCATTGATGGACAAAGAAAATTTAAATGCAATAAAATTTGTATAAAACAGAATTGCATAGTACCAAATTTTCTTTTCTATTTTGGCAGTTTTTCTATCTTGAATAGGTTTTAGTACTTTTCCTTTTAGGAAAAAAAAATAGTAAAAAAATTTTATTACTTGGATTTAACCCAAATTAATTCAAAATGGTCCAATTTATGATTGTTCCTGAGAACTTGTGCTAGTTATTTGAATACTTCTTGAATATGATACTTATGAGCTCACATGACAACAAACAAGCCAATCTAAATACCAAGAACAACTGTCTCAGCTTGTCACTAAAAATTCTAATTGTATTACAGTAATATAAAAATTACATTATTCTGACTTCTTGAGGAAATTTAATACTCTAGTTAATTATTTACTTCAATTCCTGAAATTGCCAACAATGTTAATCAACTTGTTCTCAAATAATCAATTCTAGTTAGTTTCTAATGATTATACAAGGCAAATTGCAGAACTATATTACCTCATTCTCATTGTTTTCAAGAAATTTCTTGAAAACTTTTTTGATTCTTGAAAGTTTCCAATTCTTAAAAGTATTCAATTCTGTCCCTGGTTAATTCCAATATGTCTTCTTATCACATATCCTTCATTTCTCTAGAAAGGTTTGAAACCATTCTTGGAATATAGTTTGTCATGCTCTGCAATAACCATTATACCTGAAGACGATTTTACTTATTTATCTATAAGTGGAATTGCAATTTTCTGCTTTATTCAGATTAAATTATGTTCTTCCTACCTAAAAACTACTTGTTTCCAAGTAAGACAGATTTCCAGTTTATAGTAAAATTTAACAGAAAATTGCTTCGTTCTGAAGATTTTTTTCTGTTTAGACAGGTTTCCATTTTATTCAGGTTTTACTATATTGTTTAAATATTAAAATTGTATATTCAAACAAAAATGGTATTATATGTAAATATTTATTTGTTTTTTACATATTTGGATTACTTACAACTGAATCTATTTCATTATAGTTTTATTTAATGTAAGAGAAAAGAGGTACAAAATATATAATAATTTTGGATCTTCCTCTTCTACTAGAACCACTTTATTTATGAGTTAGCAATGTGGAATAGATTTTTCTTTCTATTCATCTATTCTGCATTGTATAATAATTTTGTGGTATCAGGCAGAATGATTCAGTTTTTTTTCATAATTTTAATAAAAATATAAGTTACATATGTATAATATAAAAATATAGTTTACATTATTATTTTTTAGTGTATTTTTATTAAAAAAATATAATTTCAAAACAAAATATAAACTAAAAAATAATAATGTAAACTATTTATATAATTTTAAACTAATTAGAAATCAATATACCTATGTTTTTATCAGTTTCTAGGAGAACTTCCAAGACTGGTACAACATCAAAATAAACAGCATAATGGAGAGCAGTCATATCAGTCCATCTACACTTCAGCCGTGTATCTGCTCCTTTATCTAACATCATCTTAACTGTTTCTGTTGCCATGTAAGCATCACCAACACCAATTGCTCCAGCTTTACAAGCATATTGCAAGATTGTCATGTCAGTTAAGCCATCTCTATCATCCACATGAGCACCACGTTTTAATATCTGTACAATAACAACAATTAGTAAATTGTAAAAAATGATTAAATTACTTATACTTTGTATTACTACTTGGAAAAAAAATAATCTAAAATATTTCATTACAAATTAATTGAAATTATAAAATTTCTACAATACTTACCTAATTTTTTAAAAATTTTACTAGCAAAAAGATATTCTAAAATTATTTTTTATTCAAGAGAAACAAATATATATACCTCATTTACAAGAACTTGAATATTTTGTTGGGTTTGTGGCATCCATTGTCGAATTATGGCAAATATCTGACTTATTGAAGTGTTCTGATTTTTAAGGATTTCCATACATCCTGGGCAACTAGGATCAAAAAAAGGCAATTCTAATTGTTCACAACTTGAACATAATGGAGCATCAGAAGTGGGATGAATGATTGGATAAGTCCTCTTTTCCTTTATGTTACAAATGGAATTGTCTTTTTCTCGATGTTTATTTAATGAAACAGTCATGATCTACAATTTTTAAAAAATTTGAAAAAATTAATAAATTATTAATGTTAAATATGAGTTATACAGAGCATTGAACAATTTATTAATTCTCATTTTTTCAATCTTCTGAACTTTTAAAAGTTTAAAAGCACATTCTAACCAATACCTATAAACTGAAATAAATATCAATTAACTAGTTAAGTATTTTATTTACGTAAAGAAAAATAAAAATAAACACTTGAATTAATCTAAAAAAATTGTTTATTATATTTCAACAGAAATTTTAGTGAAAAGTTAATCAAATTTTATTACAAAAATATAAAAATTTCAGCAAGAACTGTAAGAAAAACTATAAATGTAGTATAATTTCAAATAAGTTGTTAATGTAATTCTTAAATATCATCAATCAAAATCAAAAATTTAGTCTTTTTCTTGATAAAAAAAAAGTTCAAATAATTATAATTAAATTTAACTTTTTACCACTACTTTTTCAGTGTTTCTTCTATTTTTATGAACTTTATAATTAAAGTTCATAAAAATAGAAGAAACACTGAAAAAACAGTGGTAAAAGGAGGGGTAAAAAGTGTTCTCTAGTCTTTTTCAAGTCTCAGGAATATAACAAAGTCATCTTATATAATTTTATCAATATATTTTCATTGAGTCTTGCTAAAAGAAAATTTTTTCAACAAGTTTTTGCATATTTAGGTAGACAAAAGTCTCAAGTTAAAGGTCCACTCTGCCAAAAGACTTGTATTCCTAAAGGTGTGAAAAAGGCAAAGTGAAAGACACTTAACTAATGGGTCCATCAGTGGCCAAGTGGTCTTCGTTCCCTGAACTCTGGAAGTTCGGTTGTGGATTTGTGCCTTGCTTGGATGGGCTGGCCACATTGAGTTTTCTGGTTTTCTCCACATCTGTAACATCTAAATAGGGACCAGTTTCCCTTAAAAAGACCTCCTGGGAGGCATTCCCCCTAGGCAGATAACTCAAGTGTTGCATTGCCATATGTGAACCGCCAGGGAGGGTGTAGGTCTCCCGATCCGGCAACAGGTTGATGAACCTTCTCACTGGTCAGGATGGATTAAAATTTTACTTTTCCCGCGGTAATGGGATTAAATGTTTCGGGTCGAGTGGCGGAGGGAGGAGTGCGTCGGTAAGATGACCGGCGATATACGAGTAAAGATGACACCACTTTAACAGGATAACAACGATTTATTAGCTACATAGAGATTACAATAACCAATTTCAAAAGGGAAAATCTGAGTCCCTGAAACGCGAAGAACCGAGAGAGAGTTCACAAAAATAAGTTCCATACCTCTTTATGTCTTTTAATATTCTTAAGGAAAAAGGTTTTGATATCCAACGGGTTGGTAGGATTAGGATAATAATTTTTCTTCAGGACACAATATCGTATAGGACACAGTATATTAATAGGACACAATATTCTTAGGACACAGTTGTAAAAGTGACGGCGAATGAACGACTCCCCCGAGAAGGGGAAGGAAGGGGTTTTTATAAGTTCGGCGTGGGAGAATGGTCATGTGACCAATTGTTGTGAGGTAAAAGGTATGCAGATGGGTCAGAGTTGTTCCCGGGCCCATGTTAACTATAAACTTTAGCGTTGGAATGTGGGATTAGTTTCGAATTGAACGGATGTTTATGTCGAACATAAACGAAAAGTTTTTTTTTCCCGTTAGGTTCCACTTTAAGTTAAAGGAAAATTTAATTAGATTTTAAGCAAATACAGGACAATTGATCGACAAATAGTCGACAAAAATTCCGGATTTCACACATAACTAAACAAACAAACAAACTTAACTAATGATGAGATAATTAATCAGGATGGGAAAAATCAGGTATTTTCCGGCAATCAGAATCAAGCAATCTTGTCATTATTCCGATCTTTAAAATGATTTTTCCACATTTAATAAGAAAATTAATTATTTGTTTCAGTTGAAGATTAATTTTTTTTAATTACAATATTAACAATTAAGTATTAGTTTATTGGAAATTTTTATGTTGACATAGAGAATACTCAATATCCAATACTGATGTGATGTTTGTCATGGAGGACTTCTTTCTTTTGTATAGTCCTGTGATGAGAGATTGGTTAATACTAACTGTCCCCATTTTAGGGGAGATAGGGTGATATGATAGAATAGTTCTTTGAGTATAAACTTTAACTTTTTCTGTTCTTAAATACTGAAATTCATCAAAAAAATGAAAATTTAAAATATAAGTTAAGAAAAAACATTAAGAAAGTTTTATAATACAGAAAAGTATTTAATTTTCTATTATGATTTTTATGTTAAATAAAATATTTTTTTCAGAAATCTTGATTAATTAATCTAAATCTATTCTAGATATGACTCAACAATCATCATCTTCATTTTATTTCATTTTATTGTAATGAATTTATACTAATAAAATTTATTCACAGGTAATTAAAGTGTTGATTTTTGATAAACATTATATTTGAAATTGACTGTTGAAAATCAATTATTCCATGCACAGATGTTTATTTCATTTATATCCCTATGGATACATCATAATTTGAGATTGTGGAGAATCAAAAATATCATTAAACTACATCCATCAACTACTCATGACTAGTGTTCATCACACAACAATATATATAATTGGTGGTAATTTGATTAAGCAGAAAGAATTTCACAAATTTATTCTTTCTGCTTACTCTTTCAACCTTTGTTTTAGATACTCTTTCATAAATGCCAACTTCAATATTTTATGGCATCTCATCTTTGTTACTCCTGAACAAATTGAAAGAGAAAAGATGTAAAACTTGGCATTGTCATTATAAATAAATAAATAAATTATTATTATTTATTTAAAAATTTAAAAAATTTAATGATACAAATAATTTTTGACTATATTTAGATCATCTCTAAACATTCGTGTAAAACTGTTCAGAATGACATTTAGAATGTAAACATAGAAATTATATGCAAATATAGAACAAATAATGCTTTAAATTCTATATATTTTAAAAAAAATATTCTAAATACAAATTTTAAATATGAAAATTTGTTTTCTGTAAAATTTTTAACTGGTTGTTACATAACGATGTTCTAAATGAGATTATATTTTTTAAAAATATGCTTATGTCATAATTTATTATCTTTCATAGAATATTTGCTTGGAAACATCTTTTGTGAAGTGAAAAATCATTATGATTTTAAATCTTCTATTTTTAAAATATTTCCTTTCATTTCAATTTAATAGTAAACAATAGCAAGTCCAACCATTTCTATCAGAAATTCTTCTATATTTCAGTTTGATTTTTCTTAATTTCATTTAACAGTTTCACTATTATTTACAAATATTTGCTTTTCTTAATGTGTTCTGCTGTCCTTTGTTATTTTCATTCATTATCTTGCCTAACAGTTCAAAAAAATATAATTGTAGTAACATTCTATTATTAAATTTCCTGAACTGAGAAAGCTAAGAAGTGATCTTATTTATTTAAATTAAATAAGATCACTTCTCTTTCAGTCACTTTGATAAATGTTAGAGCAATCTCAGTCAGCTCTCCAGTGAATGGTGAACTAGTCAGCAGCATGCTGATTGGTTTGCCATTTTTCTAGTTTTAAAATATTCAATTTGTTAAGTTTTAATTTAGTACAGAATGAAGAATGAAGTTAGTAAAGAGGTGTTTATGTAGCAGAAATCTTATGATGAAAAATTATTATTATGAAAGAATATAGAAAAAGAACAAAGTGGAAGTGAAGACAAGAATTACAAAGAATTAAAATAAAATAAAGTTGATGTATAGAAACAAACAAATACAAAAAGCTTTGACAGAGACAGATGTGCAGTACAATATACAGATTAATAAGAAAAAATAAAAATTAGTTTACACTTTTGATGCTGATTCATACCTACTGAGAGGTGAAAAAGAAAAATTAACAACTATAAAAAATAACAGTAATCCACAGATAAATTCAGCTGCTTTGATAGTGCAAAAATTGATTGGATGTCTGCTGTAAGAAATTAGTTAAATCAGTTGCAAATTTGTTCATAATGAAGACTGACAAAAATTTCTTAAACTACAACAATAATTTTTCTCTATTTACTAAAAAATAAGTTTTTGTAAGAAACTATTCCAACTTGAGTGTTCTTTACTTTATTTTTTTCATAGCTTAAAGCAATTGCTAATTACAAGAAATAAATATAATTCTATATACATTTATCTTGACATATATATAAATATCCCAAAGCCCGATATTATAGTAATATGCCAAACAAAAAACATTTTGACTTAAACTTATTCAACAGACATGATTAATTGGCACATCAGTGCACTAAGACTATTAAAACTACCAAACTTGTAAAGCAACATTAAGATGAAGCAGTATAAACAATAAAAAAAAAACACAGAATGGTCAAAATGATACAAAATATGAAAATTAGAATAGTAGAAAATGAATGCTGATAACAATAATTAGAAATATCTAACAAATGACAGATTTTTGTTAGTGAAAATAATGTTTCATTTAGTATCCAAGTAATTAGAATTTTTTTGTGTTTGTCTATTCTTTCTAAAATTTCATTAATTTAATTTTACTAGTATATTAGAATATTGCATAATTTAGAATATAAATAATGCTCAACAAGTTTACATCCAGTATTTACAGCAAACGTGATTTGCATGTTCATAGTGGCACTACTCGTGCCACTCTTATTCATCTAGCACGAAATTTGAATAGACATCATCTTTCAGATATGAAAACACACCTACCAAGTTTTGTTTATCGAGCACAACTCTTTCTTGGTTTTGGGATTTCATTTTCCACCAATGTATATAAATTCCTATAATAATATTTCAATATAAACTTAATAATATTAAATGAATATTTACACTGAAAGATGTATTGTAGAATATAAATATATGATTTATAAAACTTAAAAATCTGCTATTTTTTGAACTTATTTCTTTCATCAAGAAGCCATACATTTGTTTATTTGTTGGGCGAGTGTGGCTGTTTGACNATATAGATATATATTAAACATTATTGTCCGTAACTTAAAGCTAATGTATATTTATACTTTTACAGTAACTTCTGTAACATCAAACATATGAGAGATATTAAAAATCCATGGTAAATATAATTTCCAAGAATGCTGAATCTTATAATGTTGACAATAATAATAGTAATTCTCCTTTTACAAATACATAAACTTATTATTATTTTACTAAAAATAAAAATCATCTTGGAAAGCTTTAAAAAAACTTGGCAAACTTAATAATAAACTAACATATTAATTAAGTTTATGCACACATACTTGTGTATATGTATATACACGAGTGTATGTGTGTGTGCACATGAACTTAATTAATATATATATTAAATTTGCATTGTATTCACTAATAAATATAAACAATGTAAAGATATTAGCAGATCATAAGTGGATCATACACAGTATATTAAATATGCATCAAAAACATATACAATCTATTATTCAACATATAAAGTTGAATAAAAGACCAAATTGTTTTCATGAACTGAATAAAAAAATAAGCTTCAATTTAATAAAACAGGCACAATTAAAACGTTCAATTGTTTTAAAAGCTATTACATTAAATATTATAATATTAATATATTAAAATCCTAATATTTTACATCCCAAATAAAGATATGATATAATACCTGTCTTTCAAAATTTGTCAGATAAAAATAAATTCTAAACATTCAAAGCAAATTTTAAATCTAATAATTCAGTTCTAAAATAAACACTAGTATTTTAATGCTTATAGTAAAAAAGACACTTGTTATCATTTCCTAATAATGTTTAGACCTAAATTACCTATTTCATACAATAACTTAACTATACAATTCATACACAGATCAACATTTTCAAAAACAATTTTCACAACAAATGCAATTTAATTTCAAAAATTTTAACCTGTATATAAATCTTACAATGATTAAAAGAGCTTTTTGTTCATGCTTATTATATTTTTAGCCAATTCTGCAATGAGGTAAACAATGGTGAAGAATGAAGCTTGCTATATCCCAAATGATCTGGCTTGGAAAAGCTAGACCATTCACAAAACTTTCAGGATCAGATCTAGTTTTGAACCTATAACTATCACAGTAAGCAAGTATATGTGTAATTGTTTCAGTTTCCTAAACATAAAACAGCAATATTTAGTAACAAATATAAATTCAAAATTACTCTCTCTCTTTTAATTTTATTATAAAGTTAGAAAAGAAAATACTTTATAAATATTTTCTATAAAGGCATTTCATTTCAGATTATCAGCTGCCTTAATATATAAAAAATTCAAAAATACATTCCTGGATTTGATATTTCTTCTATAATATTTCCATTTGTAATATATAAATATAAATCAATTGAGATTTTAGAAATATTTCTAGAACTTTGAGTTTTTGTCTATTTTTTAGTTTTTTTTATCTTTTTTTTTTATTAACAAATTTAATCTTAGAAAATTTAATTACAGTAAAATATTAATATTTTTAAATAATTTTTTTCATTTCATGTTTAAAAATCTAAATAATCTGAAAATTCAGTAAATTACTGAAACTTTTTACAAATTTTATTTAGCAACAAATGATATCACAGAATTGGAAGATTACCAATTATTGTGTAGGAAAAATTGAAATTTTAATTAAAAATTAATAAGTATAGCAAAGCCATAGCAAAATTTGAAACCATGGCTAGTAAACAAGAACTCTAACTTTGCTTTGCTTTTTCATTATTTGTAACTCATATATGACATTTGAAATTGATCCAACTCATCTGGAAGACAATTACAAGTATATTAGATAAGACTTGTCATATGTAATCAATATTATTTTTCTAAAACATTTGCTTCATTAAACAGTTATATAACTATTATTTATTAATTAGATTATTAAATATATTACATATTTAAATATTTAGATTGAGGTTTATCTTATATTACAAGATGATAATTTTTCAAATTAAATGGTCTTTGGATCCAAGCAATTATTAAAAACTATAGCTTTATATGTAACTATAAAAAAATATTAGTAATAAAATTAAGTTAAATGATAAATAATTTTGAATTTGTAATATTCTTATTTTAATCTGGTAATGTAATTTTATTATTAAATTAGTGTATCTCAAAGTCATATAGATTCAATGATACAATCAGTAGCATAACTGGAAGAGGGTGTGAATTAGAACATGAAAACCTAGATACATTCACCCTTTACCATTATAACTATAGACACTAGTAGTGTGGATGTAAATGTATGTTTTTGTCACATTTGAATATATTTCCTGTACTTATTGTATTCTTTGTTAATTTATTTACAAACCAGGTCCAGGGGATTTAACAAAAGCATCACCATTTCATTAAAGTTTTTAAATGAAATACTTTATAATAGTTAAACATTAATTCATTAATGTATGGTACATTATGAAGCAGATAAATTAAAAATTTCTTATAAAATTTTAGCATATTCTATTTTTAGTAACACTTCCAAGACCATTANATATAAATTCCTATAATAATATTTCAATATAAACTTAATAATATTAAATGAATATTTACACTGAAAGATGTATTGTAGAATATAAATATATGATTTATAAAACTTAAAAATCTGCTATTTTTTGAACTTATTTCTTTCATCAAGAAGCCATACATTTGTTTATTTGTTGGGCGAGTGTGGCTGTTTGACAAAAGGAGGTTTAAAAAGCAGCAGATAAAAAAGAAAAGTGAGTGAAAAAAAAAACTTAAAAAAATATTAAAAATCTGCTTTATCAATTTTAAAGATTGAAGTTTAATTCATTATTTATATTATCTACATTTCAATACAAAAACAACAGTTGTATAAATGTAAAAAATATGAATTCAAAACAGTGAAATGATCAATCCTCATAACAATAAAAATTCTATTGTCATCAATTAATTCCTATTTAATTTGTTTTCATTTTAATTTAATCATCATACTGTTATTGCTTTTTAAATTTCACAAATAAAATATTTTAATGATTTCTTTTCACAAAACTCAATAAATTTGCACAGTAAAGTAAAACTTAAATATCATTACAAAATTTAAAAAATGTTCTATTATAGTATATTCTTAAGTAAAAAGTTGATACTTTCAATATTAGTTATGTTAAATAAATTCAAAGTATAGAAACCGATATGTAGTTTAAAACTGTTAATAGTAAATCAAATGCATTTTCCTTCTAAAAAAAAAAACAAAAAGTAACAAATATATATTCAACTATGTCCAAAAAGTATTTTCATGAGCTTAATGACATTTTTAAATTATATGAATTTTTTGGAATAACTTAAAGAGAGTTTTCTTTTGTTGTCAACACTTAAATTATTACTACTTCCTAAACCAGTGTACATTAAGTTTAAATATTTTAACTATTTTAAAATGCTTTGTTCTATTCTGTTATGTTTTTCAACATAACTTTAGTGATGACATAATTAAATTCAACAAAAGCATTGATGGACAAAGAAAATTTAAATGCAATAAAATTTGTATAAAACAGAATTGCATAGTACCAAATTTTCTTTTCTATTTTGGCAGTTTTTCTATCTTGAATAGGTTTTAGTACTTTTCCTTTTAGGAAAAAAAAATAGTAAAAAAATTTTATTACTTGGATTTAACCCAAATTAATTCAAAATGGTCCAATTTATGATTGTTCCTGAGAACTTGTGCTAGTTATTTGAATACTTCTTGAATATGATACTTATGAGCTCACATGACAACAAACAAGCCAATCTAAATACCAAGAACAACTGTCTCAGCTTGTCACTAAAAATTCTAATTGTATTACAGTAATATAAAAATTACATTATTCTGACTTCTTGAGGAAATTTAATACTCTAGTTAATTATTTACTTCAATTCCTGAAATTGCCAACAATGTTAATCAACTTGTTCTCAAATAATCAATTCTAGTTAGTTTCTAATGATTATACAAGGCAAATTGCAGAACTATATTACCTCATTCTCATTGTTTTCAAGAAATTTCTTGAAAACTTTTTTGATTCTTGAAAGTTTCCAATTCTTAAAAGTATTCAATTCTGTCCCTGGTTAATTCCAATATGTCTTCTTATCACATATCCTTCATTTCTCTAGAAAGGTTTGAAACCATTCTTGGAATATAGTTTGTCATGCTCTGCAATAACCATTATACCTGAAGACGATTTTACTTATTTATCTATAAGTGGAATTGCAATTTTCTGCTTTATTCAGATTAAATTATGTTCTTCCTACCTAAAAACTACTTGTTTCCAAGTAAGACAGATTTCCAGTTTATAGTAAAATTTAACAGAAAATTGCTTCGTTCTGAAGATTTTTTTCTGTTTAGACAGGTTTCCATTTTATTCAGGTTTTACTATATTGTTTAAATATTAAAATTGTATATTCAAACAAAAATGGTATTATATGTAAATATTTATTTGTTTTTTACATATTTGGATTACTTACAACTGAATCTATTTCATTATAGTTTTATTTAATGTAAGAGAAAAGAGGTACAAAATATATAATAATTTTGGATCTTCCTCTTCTACTAGAACCACTTTATTTATGAGTTAGCAATGTGGAATAGATTTTTCTTTCTATTCATCTATTCTGCATTGTATAATAATTTTGTGGTATCAGGCAGAATGATTCAGTTTTTTTTCATAATTTTAATAAAAATATAAGTTACATATGTATAATATAAAAATATAGTTTACATTATTATTTTTTAGTGTATTTTTATTAAAAAAATATAATTTCAAAACAAAATATAAACTAAAAAATAATAATGTAAACTATTTATATAATTTTAAACTAATTAGAAATCAATATACCTATGTTTTTATCAGTTTCTAGGAGAACTTCCAAGACTGGTACAACATCAAAATAAACAGCATAATGGAGAGCAGTCATATCAGTCCATCTACACTTCAGCCGTGTATCTGCTCCTTTATCTAACATCATCTTAACTGTTTCTGTTGCCATGTAAGCATCACCAACACCAATTGCTCCAGCTTTACAAGCATATTGCAAGATTGTCATGTCAGTTAAGCCATCTCTATCATCCACATGAGCACCACGTTTTAATATCTGTACAATAACAACAATTAGTAAATTGTAAAAAATGATTAAATTACTTATACTTTGTATTACTACTTGGAAAAAAAATAATCTAAAATATTTCATTACAAATTAATTGAAATTATAAAATTTCTACAATACTTACCTAATTTTTTAAAAATTTTACTAGCAAAAAGATATTCTAAAATTATTTTTTATTCAAGAGAAACAAATATATATACCTCATTTACAAGAACTTGAATATTTTGTTGGGTTTGTGGCATCCATTGTCGAATTATGGCAAATATCTGACTTATTGAAGTGTTCTGATTTTTAAGGATTTCCATACATCCTGGGCAACTAGGATCAAAAAAAGGCAATTCTAATTGTTCACAACTTGAACATAATGGAGCATCAGAAGTGGGATGAATGATTGGATAAGTCCTCTTTTCCTTTATGTTACAAATGGAATTGTCTTTTTCTCGATGTTTATTTAATGAAACAGTCATGATCTACAATTTTTAAAAAATTTGAAAAAATTAATAAATTATTAATGTTAAATATGAGTTATACAGAGCATTGAACAATTTATTAATTCTCATTTTTTCAATCTTCTGAACTTTTAAAAGTTTAAAAGCACATTCTAACCAATACCTATAAACTGAAATAAATATCAATTAACTAGTTAAGTATTTTATTTACGTAAAGAAAAATAAAAATAAACACTTGAATTAATCTAAAAAAATTGTTTATTATATTTCAACAGAAATTTTAGTGAAAAGTTAATCAAATTTTATTACAAAAATATAAAAATTTCAGCAAGAACTGTAAGAAAAACTATAAATGTAGTATAATTTCAAATAAGTTGTTAATGTAATTCTTAAATATCATCAATCAAAATCAAAAATTTAGTCTTTTTCTTGATAAAAAAAAAGTTCAAATAATTATAATTAAATTTAACTTTTTACCACTACTTTTTCAGTGTTTCTTCTATTTTTATGAACTTTATAATTAAAGTTCATAAAAATAGAAGAAACACTGAAAAAACAGTGGTAAAAGGAGGGGTAAAAAGTGTTCTCTAGTCTTTTTCAAGTCTCAGGAATATAACAAAGTCATCTTATATAATTTTATCAATATATTTTCATTGAGTCTTGCTAAAAGAAAATTTTTTCAACAAGTTTTTGCATATTTAGGTAGACAAAAGTCTCAAGTTAAAGGTCCACTCTGCCAAAAGACTTGTATTCCTAAAGGTGTGAAAAAGGCAAAGTGAAAGACACTTAACTAATGGGTCCATCAGTGGCCAAGTGGTCTTCGTTCCCTGAACTCTGGAAGTTCGGTTGTGGATTTGTGCCTTGCTTGGATGGGCTGGCCACATTGAGTTTTCTGGTTTTCTCCACATCTGTAACATCTAAATAGGGACCAGTTTCCCTTAAAAAGACCTCCTGGGAGGCATTCCCCCTAGGCAGATAACTCAAGTGTTGCATTGCCATATGTGAACCGCCAGGGAGGGTGTAGGTCTCCCGATCCGGCAACAGGTTGATGAACCTTCTCACTGGTCAGGATGGATTAAAATTTTACTTTTCCCGCGGTAATGGGATTAAATGTTTCGGGTCGAGTGGCGGAGGGAGGAGTGCGTCGGTAAGATGACCGGCGATATACGAGTAAAGATGACACCACTTTAACAGGATAACAACGATTTATTAGCTACATAGAGATTACAATAACCAATTTCAAAAGGGAAAATCTGAGTCCCTGAAACGCGAAGAACCGAGAGAGAGTTCACAAAAATAAGTTCCATACCTCTTTATGTCTTTTAATATTCTTAAGGAAAAAGGTTTTGATATCCAACGGGTTGGTAGGATTAGGATAATAATTTTTCTTCAGGACACAATATCGTATAGGACACAGTATATTANAAGATATTTATCTTAATTATGAAAATATAGTAGCATATTTTTTAATTTTTGGAACCTAACTCTCCTTTTCATACTAGTTCTTTGATTTGCATAACACGGATTCGCAAAACACGGCAATTTTTTGGAACATAACTACCGTATTATACGGGGGTTACCTGTATATAATACTAAAATAAAAAAAAAAGTAATCTAGTTTTAAAAACCATATGTAACAATTATAATTTTGAAAAAATACACACTATATTATAAGGTTGGGCAGGGTAGTTGAGAGGGCCTCTGGTAATATACAGGCCCCTTTTGCTTTTATTTTTTTGAACAAATGAAATACATTGAACATTTTTTTTATTAATAAAAGGCAATATTAAAGATTTTATTTTATGCTAGTAAAATTACTTTATAGGATTAGGCTCCCAATTTTTTTTTCAAGCCTAGGAGAAATTTTCAGCTTCCCCTCCTCCTTGATAGCCCTGGGTTTGGATTTAACTTTGATATTTGAAAAACACAAATCTGTGATTACCTTGCAATTTTGCTATTTGTAATTCACATTGCGTTCACTGAAATAGCTGTAGATATTTTTAATGTTCAAATATAAAAACATTTCTATAAAATTTAACAAAATGAATAAAAGATACAATTCACTTCTGGCATTATAGCTGCTTTGAAATATAATAAATCTCTTTCAGGCGATATATTTTCCCCCCTCCTGTTCAGAATCAAGGTCAAAATATTCGAAAGGGGCATATACATTTTCCATTCATCAATCACTATTAATTCTGTACTGGTGTATAAAATGATGTATATTCTAGCGGTATTTACAATTATAAATATTAAAAAAACTAAACCAAATTATTTAAAAACAATTATTTTAAAAATTTGCTGATTACACAGCATTTTCACAATATTTCAGAAAGTTTATAAAGAGTAACATCACTGATTATTTAAGCACGTGTTTAAGATGAAATCGATGAATTTTTAAAAATTTAAAATTTGAATTGACTTACGTCAGATAGCAATCCACTTCTTTAACCCTAACATAACAGACGATATTCGTGGCACGCATGCGTACGTACACGTAATTCGGACATGGGGGAAAAGCATCCCACGTGACTGAGTTTATCATTAATGTGCGTCTTTTAGTAATTTTATTATTTTATTAAAATATATTTACGCATTAACTTCATAATTCGTATTGATTATGGATTTACATTCTTGATTTTTAACAAAAATGAAACAAAAAATTACAGCGGATGACGTTTAATTAATCCTTTTTACTGTAAATTTCCCTATGTTTAAAACAGGAATTTCCCTAAATTTGACAGCTTAAAGTGTAATTAATCTGTTTAAATGTAAAATATTATTAAGAATATTTACTTAAAAATATTATTTAATTTAAAGAAAGAAAGTGCTAAAATATTTTCAATTATTAAAAACATAGTTTATATAAACTTATAAATGAATCGTAAATAATTTTATTATTAGATATAAACTTTTAAAAGTGTAATAAATTTCCATAATTTTCTTTAAAAAAATTAAAATATATATGAAATTAATTGAAATTTGAATACATAAATTAAGAATGGGGAAAAACGACACTTTAGGGAATATTATCTAATAGTATCTATCTTATTTTACTAATAAGTAGAAGTGTTTTTGACAGGTAGAAGTGGCTACTAAATTAAGTATTAACGAAAAAGTGACGTCGATTTTGACGTGTGGAGGGGAGAGATCCTCAAAATCGTTCGGTGGTCGACTTATTTAATAACCACAACCCGGAAAGATCCCCAATTCCATAATAACCTATAAAGAAAAAGATCCCCAATAAATCAGGCAACGACGGGAAAAAAAACAGGATGCTGACTACAAAAAAATTACATATATTAATTTTTCAACATCCTTTTTTTATTTCGAATAATATATAAAAATCTGAATAATTAAATTCATACATTCATTAAACAATGTTACTTAATGAAACTATATAAACTTTTTAAAATACTATTAAAAGTGTTTTCATATTTTTCTATTATTTATTATTATTAAATAATTTAAATTACATTTATTTGTTTTCTTCGTATTAACAAACAGACAGCGTTATTTATTTCCCTTTAAAACATTAAGACAAAATTTTTAAATATAAAAAAATTTATAAATTAATTAATAAAATACCAAAGTAATTAATTTTTTTTCCTAATTTTTAAAATTGGTTAATTAAAATTAATGTAGAAATTTATTTTAATTTATATTAAAATTTTATATGTAATTATAATCTGTTATGTAATTAATTATAATTTTATTTCACAAATTGAGTTTTAAAAAATAACAAAAATAATTGCTTTTGTGAGAAAGACACAAGTGTGGAAATTTTCCCATAATTATCATCAAAATTGTGTTGTATCTTTGTTGAAGTTCTCTGCTTTATTAAAGAAAAACTTCCTATCAATTATAAAGAAGCTTACAAAACTTTAGACACAAAATATAGAATTGTATTTTAAAAAATTAAAATTTTAACATTAATATAATCAATAAATAATGATAAATAGGAGGGAGTTTAATAAATTGCCATTTCATTTTATTCAGCTTGTTGAATTCAATAGTGAACTTTTTTCTAAATTTTGACTTTAAAAATAGTTTAAAATTGTGCATAATAGCTGATTATATAAAATAGAATCTTTATTAATAACTAACATCAGATAAAAGTACTTAAACTGTATTTAGAAACTTGATATCAAAAACTTTAGAACCTTTTTTTTTGTTTTCATTTTCTATTTATAACATTAAAATGTATGAGAGGCAATTCTAATAACATCTGATGTAAACCAAAATTATAAATTTTCTATAATTAAAGTACAGAAAATGAGTCATTACATTTCGTTTCATTATTCTATCATAATGATTATATTTAATCATGCATTAAAATTAGTTACATTTGCATTATTTGATTTAATTCAAATGTATTGAAATTAAACCAAATACTAATTTAAACTGTAATAATATTTTTACATGCTAAAATTAAATATGGCAACTTGATATTAAATCTTTAAAAAACGTGCGTCATTGTTTATTATTTTTTCCTTTTTTACGGAAATATTTATAAAAATAATTAATTTTTTTAATAAATATTGTATTTGTTTTATAACTTATTTTCATTTTGAATCAGGATTTAAGCGACCAATCAGAATTTCGGTGGAGTAACTTTTGCTTCCGGTTGGTAGACCGACGAGGTTATGACCCCGAGGGACATACGTCACACCTACGATTTTCGACGGCAGCGACATCTCAGTCTGCTCGATACATATTGCCGTCTCCGATTGGCTGATCGTCGTCATGTGACCGCATCAATTTTACCATTGCCGGCATAGGTACTTTCCCGTCCGACTCCAATAAGCGAGTCTCCTATTGGTGGTCGGCTACAGACAAGGATATGGTGGATCCGTCCAGACTATGTCTCGGTTCAGTTGTTGTGACGAGCACGTGGATGAATCAGTGGTCGAAGGAGATGCAACAAAAATAATAACACCCGGTTTCGAACTTCTTACAACATGAGCCATGCTAGAGAATCGCCATTAGTAGGTCCTTGCCTCACCTGACACGATGCGGTCATCTGTGGTTGTCGACTCACCATTAATTATAATGTGCTGGTTAGTAATGTTCGCACTGTCTGTCTTAGAGGCATCAACGGAAGATAATGAAGGTGAGTCTATGTAAATTACATCATTAGTAATAACAGATTGTAAACAAATCAAGTTCTTTGGTTGTAAAACAAAGGCGCGCGTGCTCTCGGGTCACTTCGATTCGGTCTGCCATCGCTCCTCGACGTTGGGCTGCCGTGCAATGCTTTGTATATAAGAACCGTTTCTTAGAAGAGCTACCGTCACGTCGGCGCCCGATTGTGTTACGGATTACTACTACGACCTTGCATTTTTCTTACATCTGTACATGGCATAAACTACAGAGCGATTACTACTCGCTTATCGCTACCTTGAAACTAGAAAAAAGAATATAATGACATCATGAGGATGTAAATCGAATCCTACATCCAGCTGAGTGTTACCCATACAGTAAACTTATACAGTGTTTCACATATCGTTATATAAGTCAGAAGTATTTGAATAGTTTTCCAGAAATTCTTCCTCGGATCCATTTATTCATAACTTCAATTTTGTGTATGGTACTGCCGATTCGGACCCTTGAGGGATTTACTTATATGGAAGAAAAGTTACTGCCCAGAAAGGTTTTCGTTTTAAAGAAGTTTTAACATAAAATAAAAAGTATATATATATTTTTTTTCCAGTTTTTTTTATTCTATGTCCTTCTTTTTTTAAAAAAAATTTATAAAAATAAAAATATTCACTTTACAAAAGTGAATATTTTTGTATGCATTTTCAATACTTTTTTTCCATATTTACTTTGGAAGTTTACTAAAATCTTTATGCGAATTTTTTAGCTTTATACAACTTTTAAAATGTCAAACCGATGTATTATATGTTATATTTTTCCTTAGTTTATAAGTTTAAGATCTATAAAAGTTTATTATTAATTTAAATAGGTTTTTGTATAGCTTTAGGGTATTTTAAAGTATATTTTTAATGCATCTAAGTATATTTTTAAAAATACGGAAAAATTTTAAACCACTTCAACAATTTTAAACCAAAAATTCTAAACCACTACAGAAATTATTACAGGATTTATAGTAATGCCAGTAATTTAATAAAATTTTACTTAGGAAAAATCGTATGTATAAGTTTATTTTCTTCACATTTAGATGCATTTTAAAAATAAATTTTCTTAAAAATCCATTATTTCAATCAAAATAAACTCCTATCCTCTCTGACGAACAATATTTGAGCCTTCATGAAAGCTGAGCGCATTCTGATGAATCAAATAACATTTGTTTCTTCACGAAAGCCCTTCGATTTGTAAGCACTTCGACTAAATTGAAAAATAAAAATTGATCCAAAGATTACTAGACGTAAAATTATGATCCTCAGATCAATTATAATACCTTAAATATATAGAAGAATAGATTTTGCATCAACACAGAATTCTTCTTAAATTGAGGATCGTCAGCTTCCAAGAATATTTTTATTTCAATTAGAAATATATATAACATGTATATTAATTTCCAGACTTTTTGTTAAATAAATACTTTAGTGTGAAATAAGTCATATATTATAAAGAATTAAAAAAGTTCTATCTCGTATCCAATTTTGTTTGTACATTATTTCGTTGGTAGTAACGTCATTACTCTTTATCTCGCAATGGTTACGATAAATGGAAAATTCCGTCAGTTGAATCCGATTCCTATTATACAAAGTAGCAGAATGGTTTATATTGATTATCGTTTCGAGTTTGTAATATCTCTTACTTAATTTATCTAATTATTGCCGACTTGTATTAGTTGGACAATGTCGAAAACGAGATAAAGCACGGAAGTAATATCGGTCATCTGTAAGGCTTTTATCAAAATTCAGAAACATAACAGATGAAAACCAACAGACAGATGACATCTTAAAACAAAAGATCGATAGCTTTTCAACGCACTTCTAACAATACAGACATTGGCTCCACCGTACAACGTACTGTACACTAAACCAGCCTCGTCTTCGGTCTTCAATATACACCACCCTTTAAATGGGAGAAGCATCCCGTCTGTGCCATTAGTCTTTCTATCGCTAGGAAATGTTTTTCTGCCCGTCTAACCGTAAAATATTCTTCCTTATTTTCCCCTATCTCCGCTTCTAAGAGGGGTGGGTTGGCCCTTAGGTTTATTAACGTGTTCCCACTCCTCTCGACTTCCTACCAGCTAGATTACTTCGCCATTTTTATGTTAGAATTGCATAATTTCCCGTCCAGAATCAATAATTAAGCTTGATTTAGTGGTTTAAAAAAAATATATATCTTTAATTCGAAGAGCGTACGGTGGCGCCAATTATCCCCTACCGGCAACGGGAAGTGGTGTTGTTTTAATGGTATAAATGTAATTATCAAAAAGTTTGATCTTCTTTTTTCTTCCTCTATTCGTACACCATCGATTGTACATAAAAGTGGTAGGGTTTCACTTAAGCTTTCTCTTATTGATTATAGTATTCAGATAAAACTTTTATGGCCAGATAGATCGTTAAGACACATTCGAACTTGTCACTATACAAGATTTTTTTTTTTTCACTGGCTCGAAACTAAAAATTGACAAAAGAAAATAAATAAATCAGAAATCTTGAAATTTCGGAGCAAAAGTATCGAATAGTTTCTTCCTATGTTTTATTATTCAACATGCTGTAAAGTTCTCGCTACTTTATTGACTTACATTAATGGAACCTCGAGAATGTTTGAAGAAAATTCACTGTGGCTTTTTTTTTCTTTTTTAATTTTATTTTTATAAAAACACAAAACTTTAATTAAATAATCAAATATAATTCATATATTTTTAAAAATTATATTTATAACAGGTCATTCTTTTGTCTTGATTATTTTCCTGGTGATGTCGACTGTAAATACTCTTTATGATGTGTTTACTTACGTTTTAATGAGGTCAAATTTGACATAAATAACTACTCTGTAGTATTTAATAAATCTTATTTTTTTTATTTATCATCATGTTTTTTTAAAGTTCCTATTCATGTTTATGTTATATATTAGTTCCATCTGTTCGTTTTCCGAATGCAGTTACGGTCTCGAACCTTAATTTGATTTCTCTTCTCTTCATTCTCTGAAAATAATTGACGATAAGTAGCCATTTATAGCTACATCGACAAGGATTATAGTTTCTTATTTTTAATAATAAATAAATATCCAAATTTTTAAGAATGTAATTCGTTAATAAACACGCGATTTAATTAATTCAGAAATTTCATTGAATAATTAAGCTTTAAATGCTCGTAAGTTTGAACTAATTTAAGGAATTGAATAATTGTAATAAATTACAGTTTAATGTGGATAACTGAAATGAGATTTTCCATGGTTTAAATTAAAAATGGGCATGATTTATATGATTTAATTTATTTAAAAATTGAAGAGGTGCAGTGGTATAAAAAGATGTAAAAAAGTTAAGATGTGTAACTCCTTACATAAAATAGAAGTGTTGTATGACAGAAATGTCAAGGCTTTAACTGAAAGAATGCAGGATTTTCTTAAGAACCAGAGACAAATATGTCTACTTTTCTAAGCAGATTACTGCATAATCATTAACAGTTATGCCTCTTTTATGTGTAGTTAATTTATCAAACGACCAGCAAAATCCCTTTTTAAAATACCTTAGCTCATTCTGTGTTTGATAGGCAAGCCACAGCCGCTAACGTTACATTTCTCTTCTCTTTTTTTTTTTCTTAAAAAACGAAGAAGAAAAATGAATTACATAAAATTAAAGTGCACGAACCGTGTAAAACTGGAGTGCAAATCATGTAAACATTGATGAGACGCGTATAAAAATTTGCTCGAGGTCGAGACCTATAAAGAAAACCAAATCTGATATAATGGCTTTTTATTAAATAATTGAACAGCGTGTAAGAAATTATTCAGTGTCACCCCGAAAATTATTTGTAGAAGTGATGCAATAATGTAATAAGGTTATCAATTATTAAAATAATAGTGTAAGACTGTAATAGTGTAATTAAATATAGTGATAAATATAAATTTTTTATATAAGTTATAGAATTTTATGTCAAGATATTAAGCTAAAACAACAGCGATAAGTGTTCTTTATGTAACTAATACACAATCAATTACACAATACTTCCAGAAGCATCGGTTATTCTAGAAGCGAGTTGTAGAATTAATAAAACTAATGTTAGATTTTTTGTGTTAAAAAAAACTGGAAAATTCAATTTAGTTTTGAAAAAACTGAAGATGTTTCGTGCGTGATTTTACATACATATCATCCACTCGCCACGTATATAAGATTTGAAACGCGTTTTGGTTAGTAGCTATTCGCTTTTCACCACCAAAAAATTATAGTTATTGTTCTGTTGGAGGGAAAAGATTTTGAAGTCGATCGAAACTTTTCTGCATCGTTTGGCAAAAAAATTTTTTCCCTACTTTTTTTTTATATATTGTTACCCTTATCTCGTTGGATACTAGCCTATTCAAGAAGCTAATATGATATTTCTGAAAAAAACCTGCTTAAGTAGCTTATCACTATGAGAATAAACAAGGTTATTTTTACCAAATCCAATCCTTTGATAATTGGAAGAGTTTGGGAGCAGAAGTAAAGGGGGAAGAGAAAAAAAGTCTATAGAACCAAAAGAAAAATACCTATCTCATATCCAGTAGATATGGTTTATGCTATCTTTCAGGAAATTGCTAGTTTCTGTAGAAATTTCAACTCTCTTGTTCGAGTCGTTGGAAACTGATAACACAAACTTTGAAATCTCCATCGCTGTAGTATCAATAGAAAAATATTTTTAACTGTAACCGCATCCAAAACTGATAATGTCGACGTCAAGTCGATGGTTGGGGATTGGGTTAAATATACGTGCGAAAATGGCTATTAAACTTGGCTGCTTCCATTGATTAAATAATCTTTCAACGTCTACTGACGTTGCTTAACTTTTAATAAAGAAAACTAGACAGAAAAAACACGAAGTATATGAAATATTACATCGTTATCCCCATCAGATGTAACATAAGTTATATAAAAAAAGAGAGCATCGAATCAGCTTGTTAGTTTATACATAGATGAAAAAAGATAAACAAGATCTTTATTGATATCTTCAGCGCTTGTAAGATAACATTAGATAATTCTTTTAAGATAAAAAAATGCAGTGTTTATATATTATTTTACGAGATTATATTTTTTTAGAATAAGCTACGCGATGACAAAAGTTAGTAAATTTACCTGTCATCGAATCATTAAGATATAAAGTTACGTTCTGATACATTAATTTATCAAAACATAACCCCTGGTATATGAGCGTATCGTGAGAATTTCATCTCATTTTAGCCTTCTATAATGAGCAAGTTTAATTAACAATGTTATTATAAGTCTAACTGTTAACTGTAATTAATTCCCTTGGTAATCAGATAATGGTGCCTTTTGACAGAATTAGTTGAAATCGAATCATCAGATGGGATTGTTAGTCCCTTTGGATTTTTGCTTTTGTAATTTTTCGATTTATGAGATTAAATTTGTTTTAGTCGCTCTGTTTGTCGTGCTTATAAATTAATATAATAAGAAATCATTTTATAAATCTTTTTTTCTGAATTAAGAGGATGATTTTAAGTGAAGAACGAATTTTAAAATCGATTTTAAAAGTTAATCGCTTAAAAATCGTAAGAAAAATTGCTATAAATAAATGATAAATTGGTGGATTGTAAGTTTTTATACTCCACAATTCATTTCTAAAGAGAAAATTGTCATAATTTATTCCTTTTTTATTGTTTCTCGACAGCTTTCGTTCCAAAACTGCACATTGCTACATTGCTACAGGACATCCAAACTTTACTGTTTTAGATGCGCTTTTTTTTTATATTTTCCTGTCTTATATTTCATGTTTTATTAATAGGATCACCTTATATAACGTGTTTTTTTTTCTGTGGAAGGTCCAAATAAATGTCCTCTGCAAGTTTTATCGTTCTAACTCAGTACTTAGCTGCATATAACGAAATGGAGTTTCGTCAGAATAATGGAAGAAGTGGGTCGTTTTAAAATAGTCTTTGTATCATTTACTAGCACTCTATCCTAATTCACAAGAGTTTGATCTCAACAGAAAGCAAGAAAATCCAAACTGTCAAAGCAGCACAAATAAATCTTCTATCTGGAGATCCCATAATGTGAAAGTTTTTTGTTGTCAAAGAAGTGGAGAAGTAGAAACAGCCTTTCTGTTTTCGAAGTTTTTTTCTTTCTAACCCTTCTTAGAAAACTCCTGGTAACGATTGAATATATATATATATATATATATATTTATACATATAGAAAAGATATTGAAAAAAGTATATTTTTCACGTTACAGTCGCTGATAAATTTGAATCCTTGTTTTTGTTTTCTGTGAAGAAAAGTTTATATTAGATGAAACATAAAAATGTAGCCTATAGAATATGTGAAGAAAGGATATTGAAATCTTACATTTTCTATAGATTTTTACTCAAAAAAAATATATGAGGTAATGAAAGAAAATGTAGAAATCAACATAAAAAATGATATATGTCACATTTCTGTTAGCAATTGTATCAGAACAAACTTCTAACTCTCGTTACATGAAACATAAAATATGGAGTTTCTATTAATAGAAGGAAGCTCTCAAAGTATATTTTGTAACAATGATTCATTTAATGTAATTACAATTTGTATTACATGAAATATGAAGTAGATTTGTGCATTAAAGACGAAGAGTCCTGTTAAAGAACGGAAAGCTCTTATTTTTAAACTTAATTAATTACGTGTACAGTTTAAGGAGGGAGTGAAAAGTATATCATTGCATACGATGGGGGGTCGAAACATTGTCTACATGGACTCTTTGCATACGAATTTGTTCTTATGAGTTTACGTACTAGTCGTGTGGTTAAACTATCAGAAAATATTTGCAGAACATTTTAAAGCCATTTCTTCGATGTCAGGGGTATCCGTGAACTATTATACAATATGAAAGGGGAGGAAATCTGCCAAAAATACATCAATGTACACGACAGGGAGGGATGGGTCAAAATTTGCTCAAAAAGTGTAAAAGTAATAATTTGATGACCCCCTTATTATCGGTCTTAAAATAGTTCTTAAGTTTTATTAGATAAAATAAATGCAACAGGTAAGAAGCGTTTATATCTAATTTTAACAGAAATTTTCTGTTTGTTTAAGAAACTAGTGTCATATTTCAGTAAGCAATGTTTTTTATCCAAAATATCTTAATTATAATAACTATAACAGTAAATTCTGCAAGCTATGCTATGCTACACTGATACAGTTATCAAGAAATTTGTGTTATTTTCGATGTTCGATTCAAAAAGTTTGATTTTTTGCACGGAATAAAGTTATACAGTTATAAACAAAATAATTAAGATTCTGTTAATAGTTTTCATACTGCAAAAAAGTATAATTTATATACAGTAAAACCTATTTAAAACGGAACCTGAATAAAACGGAAACCTGCCTAAACGGGAAAAATTCTACGGAGTGTTTTTCTGTTTAAAAAGCTTGTTCAAAACGGAAACCTGCGAAACCGGAAAAAATTTTCGGTACCGTCCGATTCCGGTTTACGCAAGTTTTACTGTAATAATTACGAGATAGACCAGTGGTGCGTGCTTCATGGGGCCCAGGAGAATTTGAATTAGTGAATCCCGTATAGTGTTGACTTCAGATATTTTTTTCGGGGGAATTTTTTGGGGGAAATATTTTCTTATAAAAGATTAGTTTGAGGTCCCCTGTTGGTTGGGGGGCCCGAGCAATTGCCCCTCTTGCCCTTAGGATAACGCACCACTGAGATAGGCAGATAACAAACGAGAAACTTAACGATTAATTACACTTTTAAACTGCAACTTTCACTAAAATTCACGAAATACGTATAATTAACAAAGAGATTATCATCCGAATTAACGATTTGTATGCGTTAATCAATTTTAAAGTAAAAGAAAATTCGAATTACAGTAAACATAAAGCACACAGTTAAGTAAGGTGAACTCGAATGTAACACTTCTTCTAATGATTTGATGCAAAAATTTCCTTTTGTTGTATAGAAAATTTTAAAATAAAGTATCCATTTAAATCGTTCTCCATTCTGGTTTATTAATTTAAGAAATTTTTCAGTATTCATCTGCGAACAGATGGACTTTGTAATTATATAGGAAAGTATGACGTTTTCCACTTAATTAAACGCTCGACTGACTTTACGCATTCCTTCGAATTCGTTTTGAATTTAAAATGTTACAATCTTATTAACGAATTCTTTCATAGAATAAAGTTATCAAGCGTGAATTATATAAGTTATAACCATTTTCCATTCACTAAAATTTAAATTTTCACTATTTAAGTAACGTTTTGTGAATAAAATAATTAAAATTGCAATTTTTTTAAAATTCTATTTTTTAATAAATAAAAATAATAATAATAATAAAACTTTAGGTATGCTAAGACGAGAATTTTGAAAGTGATAAAGGATAGCAGGAAATTAATACAGTCTCTTATTGACTTTAGTGCTACCGAGTGGCAAACGTCCTATCATATATTCGGTATATAAACACTCTAGTAGTAGATGGTACCACTACGAATTTATTACTATCCAAGTCAAACATTTGCTTCGAGCCAAAACTTTGATTTATAAAGATTTTTTTTTTCTTGCGCCATCGCATCTAACCTTTAGCTACTTTAATTGTTAGTATTCCATAAATGCAATGTTTGTATATGAAAGTTTACTGTTTGTGTCATCCTGTCTTCACTTATTTGTGTAATTTCTTCAAACGTTTTCGGCTTACTCAATGTAGAAAGACAAATAAACTCTTGAAAATTATATGCTCCAGTTTATTAAATCACGAGTTTCGAGATAATTTATACTCTAAGTAAATTTTTCTTTTTCTAAATTAAGCTCGTTATCTTAAGGATAAAATTATTTTATAGTTAATCCTTGGACTTATAATATGTATTTAAATTCATTAATTTGTTGTAGAGAAGTTCCGAAAATAAATAATTTTTTAAACTTCTTAGATTGTGTGGATCTTTATGTAAAAAGTATTTTAAAAATGTTTTAATATATATAATTTAATTTAATTTAATTTTTTTTATTATCGTGTTTTATTCTTGATCTTAATTTATTCTGGTTCGATATTTTTAAATATAATTTAATCTGTTTTTTATTATTTTATTTTTACTTTTATTATTATTTTTTTCCTGCGCTCGTTCACGTTTGAGTCAAGTTCTCTTCTCTCTAAAATTATTTTTTAGTGTAGTTTAATTCATTTTTTATTTTTATTTTTATGAAATTTTAGTCCATTTTATTCATTTTCTTCCCCCATTTCTTTCTTCTCAACAACTCCACAATCTTTTTTAATTTATTACATTTTTTCCTATTTTGCTTCTCATTACTTTCTTTAGTTCTCATTCTTTTTTTTATTATTATTACGTTTGACATTTGCATTCATATCAGTTTATTAAAATTCAAAACATTTTTTTTTCTTTAAATGCAGATTACTTGTGATTTTTCTTACAGAAACGGTCATTTTGGAAGGACCATCCAATCAAACAGTCCTTATTGATAGCGCAGTGACATTTACATGTCGCACCAAAGGATTGCCTCCTACTCAGATTTTTTGGAAACGTAATGGTCGTAATTTGAAGTCTCACGGACAGGCAACTTATAGGACGATAGATGGTGGATCATTAGTTTTGGAGAATGTTGGACCAGCAGATGACGGTGATTATCAATGTGTAGTTGTTAGCAGTTCTGGAGAGATATATTCTCAAGTAGCCATCCTTACTATCGAAGGTAAGTGTGCTTTCTGACTAAAACTTCTCGGTATAACGCTAGTAACACCATTAATAACAATCGTTAATCACAGTGGGTCTAATTATTGTCAAAGTTGGCTTATTTTTTTTCTTACTTCGTCGTTTTAGAATTTTCTCAAAGTTTTAACTTAGTTCAAGCCTACACTTTGTGTCGAGTTACTTTCATATATCAGTTTGGTAGAGGTATGATTACTTGTCTACAGATTTCCAATATATCTAGTTGTCTTTTCTTCAAACTGTAGATTGTTGCTGCCGTTGGAATGAAAGATGGCAGCTGAAACTTTCTTTCTTATTTTCAGAGAATAAGACAAATTGGGATTTTTTTCCCCTCTTTTTGAAGTTTAGATAAATAGAAGTTTGGTGGGTCATTCCGAAAATGAATTGCTCTCGGACTACTCTAAGTAATGATTTACACTATACAGGTTATTTTTAAACTATTTTTTCCCCTCTCCTTTGATTAAAAAAAAAAAAAATGTATACTTCCCTCGGCTAAAACTTTTATTAAAAGTTTAATAAATCAGTTATAAATAAAATTTCATTTATAATCTTATTGGGTTGTTTTAAAATTTAATTTAAAATTTCGGTCGTTTTATTGGTTAGTTCGAATTTAAACAGCTAATACAGTTAACGCGTGAAATTATATGACCAATAAAACGGATATAGTATAATTACGTATTAAACACAATAACCAATAAAACACGATTATTAAAACTGATCAATAAAATGACTTTAATTTAAAATACGTGTAGAATACATTAACCAATAGAACACGATCGTTAAAATTGACTAATAAACTGGTTAAATTTACATTTGAAATTGACCAATAGATGCAACGTAGTTTAAACTAACCAATTAGCTTTTTTTTTTTTTTTGAAGAAATGAACCAATAAAACGATTAAAAAATTTATACTCAGACGGCTTAGAAGGTTTAAACTAGCCAATCAAGTGTAAAATATACAGTATTATTAGTTTCCTTATAGAAAAATTTGAGAATATTAAAAAGAAATAAATCGATGAATTGTTTTAATTCTTAAAAAAAAAATTCTTTCGTTGGAAAATTTAATGTTCCTAGTTAAATCCCCAAAAATCCATTTAAGATACAGAGCATACACTAATTTCATTCAAGATTAATCCGTGTGTTATTGGTTAAGGCATAAAGTCGAAGTAGAAAAGTGTCAAGAAACTCAATTTTCAAATGACAACCAAAGTAATTATCTCCCCACACTTCATGAATAATGCATAATGAGAACAATCTTAAATCAAACTATACACATTTTGATTTTGTAACGATTTTTGGGGAATTTCAAAATCGACCGTCAAACTTTTTTCCCTCTTTCACTTCCCCTTCTTCTTTTTAAGTAAGGCTACTTTGGCGATGTCATAACCGATAATGACGTTTACTTGGTACTAAACTGCTCTATAAAATAAAACTAAAATGGTGGAAGAACAGCGGTAAAGTTTGCTATTTTTTTTCTGTTTTGGATCATTCGTTTGTAAGTGGTAAAGATTCTATTATTTTACCCTTATCAGAGATAATTTAATTACTCTGGCTCGCCCTCTTAAATAAAGAAAATTTGTTTATTTTGAGTCAAATTTTGTAAATTGAAAGTTTGTCTAATTGGCTCACTCTGTGATGAACGGAGATACAGTAATTTGATTACTTTGCTTTACTTTAATCTTTAAGCTGTAAAATTGTGTTTACTGTAATTTATCAATATTTGAATCATAAAACGTAATTTATTCAATCTTTGAGTAGTAAAAAGTTTTTTATTTGACCCGCTCAAAGTTAGTTTGAATCAAAGATGTTCACTCACTTAGACAATTTTTGACTTTTAAGAAGGTCTTTACTGTTCTTGATCGTCTATTTTTATTTTTAGAATTAAAAATTAAATTATTTTATTCTCAAAACATTGCGAATATTTTATATTTTATATACTTCTCGAAAATAAAAGTTAGTTTAGTTCAATTTAGTAAATAAAAATATTCACTCTCTCCGACACTCTTCCACTTAATCTTTGCTATTTGGGTGGTTATTTTTATCTTAATAATCGAAATTTAATTATTTTATACCGAAAAATTTCTGAATATTTTAGCTTATTCAATTTTTATGTGATACAATTAATTTTGTCGGTTTTATAGTTTTGGAGCGTGTTTTAAGCTAAATGAATCACTCAAAATGATTCATGTCTGGATTAGCTCGATGGAGTAGAGATTTGAGTTTTTGAATGAATGATTCAACATATTTATTTTATATAACATATAATAATATTCAACTATTTATTTTCTACAAAGAGTCAATTTCGAGTGGCCAAAAAATTGCATGTTTTTATACCTTTCATTGCATAAAATTCCAATTTTTCACTTTCATATAACAAATGGATCTAGTATATATTTTATGGAAAGTAATATTTTAATAATTATGTATTTAATTCACTTATAATTAATCATGTGTATAACAAATTTATTCCCGAATTATAATAATGCATAGACTGTAATTAGCTTCGAAATCCATTTGTTATCGAGCCCACTTCCTGCGTTTATATTGATAGACTTAGTAATAATTACCAAACACTTTGCCACTTCATTAAGTTGGGATTAATGGATGAAAATCGGATTAATATCCAAGATGGTCGATCAGATTTATCAAAATTCTATTTTCAAGCTAATAATAATAATAATAATAATAACAATTTTTTAAAGATAATTAAAAAACATACCTCACTTTCTCTTTCACTACTTAGTGTAATGGTAAGAAAAACTGTAATGAATTTTTTTTCGTCGGTGGCATGGGGCTAATTGCCCAAAGTGTCACAAGTATCTGCTTTGGGAACACGTGATGTCGACAGTCGATACAATCTAATTACTTGTTTTAGCTAACTGTTACATCAGCAGCTGTGGGAATGAAGGCTTCATTCTGCTTCGTTAGACTAATTCATTTTCTAAGAATAAGAAACGTTACTTGTAAACTCGTGTAATTTTATCGATAAATATTTTAATTAATGCTCTAGCAAATATTGAAACTCGACTGTTAACTAAATTGCCCTCTGGACGGCTCTATATTCTTTATTTATGCAACGAGGTGCGCATTATACGTGGAGAGTAAATAACCTAACCCATTTCCACTGTTCAAATTTCGTACTTAGTTGCTCCAGAACAAATATCGAGTAGAATTTTCGATGATTGCGATGTTAAATTTAGCGTTTATTTGCCCATAACTATATTCTTTGCCATTTTAATCGCTTAAGTTTTGAACGAAACAAGAGGGATATCCATTCTGACATTCAATTTTTGGAGGATTTGGGGAAAATTATTGCTTCTATATCCTTGGCTTTACGGTTTAACGCTATATCGACACCTGAATTTCGTTTTAAACCAATATATTTTAATGCTTCCGGCTCATTTTGTAAAGGTGTTTAGATGTATTAAGAATTGTTAACATATATATGAAAAATAACAAAGTGTCGTAATAGTGGAATGAAAATCTACAGAATTCACTTCTAGTCCCGCAGGAGAAACACAAAGAAACAAGCAGTATTGTCTGTTAGGACAGGAAATATTTTTCATTCATCTTTCTTTACCGTTAATCTTAACGTTTGAATGAGCTCAGGATGCCATTCATTGTACGAACAATGCGCTGTTTCCACAGCGTTTTTAGGCTCGCAAACCATTATAAATCAAGCTTATGTAGATATCTGATTACCATTTAGGATACAGAACGTAGAAATCGAAAAAAAAAGAAAAAATATAAAAAAAATCTGTCACTAAGACCGGTCTGCAAACGTTTAAACGTGATATACTTACGACATTAGCCATTCTGTAATTTAGATATTTAATATGCCGTGCCTTACTAATCGGTTGGAATTCCGGTCACGTGACCGACCTTCCGTGACCGAAATCTTCTCGAATTTTTCATTCCAATATTTTTCATGCAAATGCATTTATTTTCCATTTTATTTACATCACGCATTCTACTTCAAACACGCGTGAATACGAAAGAAGAATTCATTTTTTTAGCACTTTTTACACTTCAACAAAATAGTTTACACGACAGAAATATATTTTATTCTTTAAATTAATTAATTTTATCGTTATTTTATTAATTTTTTTTTAAAGTTCCGGCCAAGATAAAGGGTGGAAGAAGCGTTTACAACGTAAGCTGGGGTTCGAATGTTACTCTAGAATGTGCAGCCACGGGGGAACCACCCCCATTGATAACTTGGTGGAAAGATGGAGAAGTGGTAAGCGTAATAAATTATATCTTAGAAAAAGGTAAAATTACCCACTAGAAGTGATATTATACAAATTGATTCGTGTAATGTTCGTGCCTTTGATTACACAGTAATTTTCCCCGTACTAAGTTATTTCAAGTATTACCGAAACTGTAATTACGAACCAGCTGTGCTTAAATGACCTTTTTTCCTCTTAGTTAAGTTTTAACAGAATCTCCAAGACAATTTGCATTTTGTATATATTTTTTAATTTTAATTTTTATTTTTAAATTGGTTAAATCCGTCACGTATTTCTATAATTTGCATATAATAACTGTTTATTGTCTCGTGTATATGCTTTTAAAACGAAATTTTATTATATTTATCTTCTGAAATCCTTTACAAACAATTGTTCTTTTATTTAAATAAATAAAACATTTTCGTGTGGAAGAATTAAAGTAAAAAAAATTATTCTAGAAACATTTAGATTTTTCTTCCTTCCCTTTTAAACTGTAATTTTATTTTATTTAAATTCTAACTTTTTTATTGTTACTAAAATAGCATTTTTGTTGCTTGAATAATAATGTTATTATTATTATTATTGCAAAATTAGGAAGTAATGTTAAAGTGCAGAAAGGAAAAAAATGAATTGTTGAGTTATTAATAAAAGAAAGGCAACAATTATTACTGTAAATAGCGTGCATTATAATTGTTATCACTTGAACGTAAACAAACAATTGAAGCAATGTTTGAACTTAATCAACAATAGAACAATAACAAAAAAAGGAAAGGTTGTTGCAACATAAAATTTGTTATTTTGCCAAAATTTTGTAACATTGTCTCTCTTCCGTAACACTCGAGAGCAATTTACGTTTTGTTTTTGTAAATTTGGCATATTTATTAAATTATTTAAGTAAATTTTCCTAGTTATTGTTGATAAATGACGTTAGTTATGCAACGATTAAGATATAGACTATATTTGCTCAATTAGTGCAACAACTAGTTGCTATTTACAGCGAAAACGTTGTTAAAATCGTTTTGTTTTATAAAATACTGTGGATAAAATTCTCTACTTTCTATTTATTTATACACTCCACGTTTAATAACGTAATTGTCGGTTCTCTAAATCTTCTCTATACTTTACTGCTCATAATTTTCTATTTAAATACAAGAACATAAATCATGAAAAAATTATAGAAAAGAAAATAATTTATTTTATTGCTACAAATAAAATAAGTGAGCAAAAATTATCATTTAAAAAATAAAATGGTTGATCAATAATACAGTAAAACCTGTACCAAACCGGAAAAAATATTCGGTACCGTGCGAGTCCGGTTTACATAGGTCTTACTGTACATTAATGTAATAGGCAATATTTATAAATAACTCAATACAAAATGGCTTATACTAAATTTCTTAAAGATAAAATTTATTACTTCACTATACATTTTTATATAGTAAAACTTGTTTAAAACGGAAATGTACCGAGTGATTCCAGTTTAAACAGGCTCTACTGTACACCAATTTTACTAAATTAGTCAAAAATGTTTATAATTGAATTCAAAGATAAAGCAATTCTCTTAGATTTTTTTTTTAATTTGAATGAATGTAATAACAATTTTAATGTTTGAAAATTCTTTTTTTTCAGATGGAAGATAAGGAAGTCACCAAATTTCATTCCGTTCTTATTATTAACGCTACAACAACATCAGTTTTTACATGTAGAGCAACAAACTACTTAAGCAGTATCAATAATACAGCGCAGGATAGTAAAGATTTTCACGTCTCCGTCTTGCCAGTTGCTGGTAAATAATGATTATAATTTAATTTTAAAAAACAAAATTACATTACATTCTAACGTAATTAAATCCGTTAGAAAACATCGAAAGAGTCGAACCAAACAGCGACAATCGTAGAAATCACCAGAAAGAAAAAGTAGAACCAGAAGGTTACTGCGCTCCGTATTCGGGTACAGTCTGCAGGAAGTATCTGTCCGGAAATCGCATGGTTTACTATAATTTTACAGGGGATGCCTCTGTTACGCCAATGAACGAAGAGATAACTGCCGCATTATCTGCCGAATTAATATCTTCTTTGTTAGAACCTTGTCGCACACCAGCAGAGAAAATGATGTGTTTGTACGCTTTTCCTTCCTGTAGCTGGATAGAAGGCTTAGCTATAAGCAAACCAATTTGTAGGTAAGTGAAAAATACCTCATTTTTACTTTTCTAAAACTTCAAAAAACAGACAATTTAATGAGGGATTTTTGTAGGACGTGTGTAGAACGGAATGCTTATTTTGTGATGTGCTTTGCTGTAACTCTTGTAATCTGTTAGTTGGCAGAAACAGATTGACGTGCACTTTAATTGACAAAAATTCTGTCTGAAAAGTCAATAGATGTCAAAAGTTGACAACTAGAAGGGATAAATTTTTATCTAGAAAGTAACAGTAATTGGTACTAAGATTTTTACATTTTTTTTCCTTCTTTCTTTCAGGGAAGATTGCATTGCAGTGCGTGAGCTTTTCTGTTATAACGAATGGGCTCTTATAGAGGATAATAAGCAGAGAGGGATATTTTTCAAGTCACGTGGACATTTTCGATTGCCCGATTGCAATGTGTTGCCGTACAGAGGAATGTCTTCTAATCCTAATTGTTCTCCTGCATTTCTAACTGAAATGAAGGATGATGAGATTACAGGTAACCTCTTTTTTTTCCTAGACAAATTCTCTAGTTCATCAGGTTATCGAACGAAAACTCCATTAAAAATCTGTTAAGAGCTATTTGTAATTAATTAAAATTAAGATTTTTTAGTGATATTTTAATGCATCTAAAGCTTGAAAAAGTTTAGAAGGGTGGAGATGCATAAAAAGTCACTTTAACATGAAGAATAGTCGGATCGATAGCACGTTGGAATTTTTATCTCATAAAGACATGACTCTGTATCGTCAAAAAAGTTTTCTTTACAAAATACTCGTACAACAGGCTCCATTAAAGAAGCCAAACATGTCTTACTTTTGTTAAGTTTCTTTCAAGAACAACAGATTTGTCATTCTGTTCGTCTTGTTCCATTGGACGTGCTATTTGTTTCCTTGGATCCTCGTTGTTATTCTACACTTTTCGCTGCGATAACGAAAAAGTTTGATTAAAGGAGAAGGTTTTTTTTTTTTTTTTACTTTTCCAGCATAAACTTTCATGTTCCTTTCCTTTAAGATACTTAAAAAATATTATTTTTCTCTAGTGGATTGCATCAGAGGTCGAGGGCGATATTACCAAGGTACTGTTAATCAAACAAAATCCGGTATACCCTGTCAACGTTGGGATTCCCAGGTAAGTTTTGTGTATTTATAATAAGATTTTCTGTCCATTTAATGTGTTAAAACTTGGAAAAATGGAAGAGATAATTTTTCATCCCATTTTTATTACTGAAGTTTCACTTAATGCTCCTACTAGTAACGATCACTTACTTGTAGCGATTAAAAAGAATTAAAGAGCCGTATAACAAGATTATTTGTCGAGCTTTCTAGTAATTAATATCTTAATGTTGTTATAAGATAATTTTACAGTATTCTAAAGGTTAATGCTTTCTCATACAGAAGCTTTAGATGGAGGTTGTAAAAAGTATTTTTAAAACATTTTTAGGAACCGCATCACCATAACCGACCACCAAAAGTTTTCCCTGAAGTATTAAATTCGGAAAATTATTGCCGAAATGCCGGAGGGGAAGAACCACTTCCTTGGTGTTACACTTTAGATCCACAAATTCGTTGGCAGCATTGCGATATACCCAGATGTGGTAAGTAATCGATAACATAGCTTCTTTGGTTGTCTGGTAACTTTAAAATAGTAAATTTGCTGAGTTTGTAAATGTAATCATGTTGCAGAGAACAACAGCGACGTGACCGATTTCGAATCAGATATGTTTGACATATTCGAGCCTCCCACAGATCCACTTTTTACGCCTACCTTCATTCTGATTGTGTGCTCCTTCGTACTGGCAGCTGCAGTAGTTTTGATCGTTGGAATCCTTGTTTGCAGGCATCTTAAAAGGCATCATTGCGGGTACAGCACCACAACGCAGGATGTCGAAATTGATCTGGATAAATTACCATCGAACATGGCTTACCATCGCACCACGGCTCAACTTAATCCCAAGTTAGAAGCGCTGGAGTATCAGAGAAATAATATCATTTACATTCGAGATATTGGGCAAGGAGCATTCGGTAGGGTATTTCAAGCAAAAGCTCCAGGTTTGATTAAAGAAGAGGAATTCACTATGGTGGCCGTTAAGATGTTGAAAGAGGAAGCTACTGAAGATCTTCAAAGCGATTTCGAAAGGGAAGCTTGCCTGATGGCCGAATTTGATCATCCCAACATAGTCAAGCTGTTAGGGGTATGTGCTGTGGGTAAACCCATGTGTTTGCTATTCGAATATATGGGGAAAGGAGATCTGAACGAGTTCCTCAGATCCTGTTCGCCCACTAATTACATAGTTCGGACGGGAAACGGTGATGTCTACAGTGACGTCAGACTGACTCATCTCGATTTAATCAATTTAGCAAGGCAAATAGCCGCAGGCATGGTTTATCTTTCTGAAAGGAAATTCGTTCATCGTGACTTAGCCACGAGAAATTGCCTCATCAACGACGATATGGTTGTCAAAATTGCAGACTTTGGCCTCTCTCAGAAGATCTACACGGCTAATTATTATAAAGGTAACGAGCACGATGCTATACCCATAAGGTGGATGCCTCTAGAATCGATACTCTATAGCAAATTTACTGTCGAGTCGGACGTGTGGGCGTTTGGAGTGGTGCTTTGGGAGATATTTTCTTTTGCCCTCCAACCTTATTACGGTATGACACACGAAGAGGTTGTCAAGTACATACAGAATAATAACGTTCTAACGTGCCCCGACGGATGTCCAGCGAACATATATCATTTGATGAAAACGTGTTGGCACAAGAAATCGTCAAACAGACCAAGTTTCAAGTCAATTTATAAAAGTTTAGGTTCCATACACGACGATCTGGCCAAACAGCAGGTTAAAAATAGAAGGACTCACGTATGAACACAGCTAACATAGTTAAGGGACCACAATCACAGTGTACAGTGTACAGATTATATATAATCTGATATCGAACATATGTGTGGACTAGTCAACTAAAAAAAATCCCAAAGAACAATTCAGTATTTACACTTTATGGTGCAGATATCAATGCTAAAATTCCATACCACACTACGTATCTTGGTGCTTTCGGAGTAATTTGTGGATTTTTTACACGTGATTAATAATCAATTTTTCTCGGATGTTTGTTTTGTATGGAGAGAAAAAAAATAAGTCAAAAAACAAGAATTTTTTTGATGTAAACTATGCAACAAAAAATGCAGAGAATGGATATATAACCGTTCTATACTTTTATGGACGGATAAACTCGTACAAGAGATGATACTTCACTTTTCCTATATATAAAAGTCCAGGAAACATCGTTATTCTTCAAGATTTATGGAAGTATCCTTTTTAAATTTCGATCTTTATCCCGTATTCCGATCTTAGTGAAAAGAAATCATATCTTTGAAACGTACAGACACTCGAAACAGTCTTTTTATTCAATTCTGAATAAGAAAAAAATGATCCTTTTTAAAGATTCTTTTAGAATTTATATATATATATATATACTTTATAAGATCAACCAGGTTTGAGTTATGTTGTTCTTCAGTGGTTGTGTAAAACTGTCTATTAAAGGCATTTGTCTTGAAAATAAATTTTGTACACTAAAATTACATTGTAGTACTGAGTAACATAGAAAATTTTTTAAAAAATACAGTAGAGCGTCGATTATCCGAATCAATTGGAGACTGGGGTTCGGGGGGAAATCGATATTTCGGATAACAGATTATGCACGAAAAAATATATTAATTTATCCCATGTTGAAATTTCTCTCTGTTGCGTGTCGCTTTGCGTTGAATTTTCGTCGATTTTAAGCCTAACGAAGACTATTGTATCGTTAAAAATTATTTTTTATTTTGTACAAACAAAATAAATAATTGAAAAATATAAAAACAATAAAAAATTATACTTCAGAAGTTAATTTAGTATCAAAAACGTAAAATATTTCAGTAGCCGAAGACATAACCAAAGATTTCAGCGCCACAGCACTGGCGAAAATTTAAATTTGCCGACTGGAATTCTTTCGGATAATTGACGCTCTACTGTATTCAAATTTTCAGTGACTTTCAAGAGATATTCTGCCATTAGGTCCATTAAACTCTGTAATCTCATAACAATTGTAGAGCCTGCAAGAATACATTAACTTGGTTTCTTTTGAACTTCTAAACACATATGGCAGATATGATTTTCAGACTCATGACCCATAATTTCTCATAGCCTGACCTATCAACCTCTAAATTAATCACCTGTCACCTATAATTAATTACCTGTCTTAAATACAGGAAAAATTCAAAACTTTAGAGTAATTTTTCCTAGAAAATTGGAAAAATGAGTTAATGTGTTCTCATCCCAAAATCTTCAGTTGTATACTGGTGTACAGCACAGCAGTATACAACTGTTTTCATGCTATATTATTATTAAATAAGCATTATTTAATTCTAATATGCAATATCTTTCATCTATAATATAAAATATTAATAAGAGAAAGAGATACCTTTTCTTATAGAAGATTAATATAGAAAATAATGTAATCTAGATAAGATTTGAGATCAATTTTGACCCATATTTAGGCTAAAATTTAGGAAATTTCTCTAGATTTTATTGCCATCAAGTATTTTTTCCTCTATCAGGATCTTATCTTAAAATGAAACTACAAAATGAGGTTTAAATGTTATTGATTACTGTCAGTTAATCAATACTGATCCATTTACAGTTAAATTAAGATATTTTCCAAGTTTACTAACACACACTGATACTGATATTTTTTAATTTTATAATTGACTCATATTGTAATTATTAAAGCTTATAAAGGAATAAAACAGACAAAATTACATTATATGAATGTAATTTAAGTAAAAAATAAACGGTTTTTTCCCCAGAAATTCGATACATATGCACACCATTAATTGAGAAAAATCAATAATTTATTTAAATTAACTCCATTTTTTGTAAGCCTAATAAAGGGTGCATAATATGGATTTTATCTTGAGTGTTTCCTGCTTCTCTATTTGATTTCAATCACATTTTCTACAGAATTTTTTTGTCTAGTTTCGAATTATTTTAAAGTAATTTTTATTGATTTTAAGCTTTGTTTTCATAGTATTATCTAGTAAATAAATGGGTGCATTTATAAAGGATTATCACAAATCTCTAAGTTGCTCTTCCTGCACATCTTTCGTCTCATAATTTCACTTGCAAAGATTGAAATTAGAATTAAATTCTCCACACTTAAGTAAAGGGAATTAGGAAAGGACTAGGCAGAAATTTGATAATTTTCTAGTTTTTTTAGCATTCTTATAAAGGATGAGAAAGATGTAAATTCCAAATTTGTAATTTTTATGACTTTTTTTACAATAAAAAAATTTAAATATTAAAGAAATTAAATTAAAAAGTGAAAAAGTTCAAAAATTGCTAAATTTGCATTAAATAAGTTTTATAAATTCTTATTATTTGGATTTTGACCTGCGCGTTTTTTATCTCTACTTCTCTTCCTTTTTCTTCTGACTTCTTAACAACGTCTTTTTTGTTAAATGGAACAAAAATTTAGTTCTTTCTAGATTTTGGTACTTCAAATAAGAGCTTTTCTAACACGATCGTGCTGAAGTTTATAAGCGAACTTTTTAATTTTGTTTAAATAAAAAACAAAAAAAAACTTTTTTCCTCTTCATTTTTTCTTTTTTCGCATCCTTCCTTTTTCCTTCTTTTCCTCTCTCTTCTCATTTTTGTTATTATTTGCTTCCATTTCTTCCTCATCTCTTTTCGCTTTCCCCCTCTCCCTCTCTCCTCCTTTTCTTCCTCTTTCTTCTCGTCTTCCTTCTCCTCTTCCTCTTCCTTTCTTCTTCTTCGCTTGTTCTTTTTACGTTTTTTTTCCTTTTCCTCTTCTCTGTTCACCTTCATCTTCTCCATCTCTTCCTTTTTCCTCTCCCTTTTTCTTTCTCTTACTTCTTCTTTTTTTCCTTTTTTGATCATCAAGAAAGATTGTTTCTTTCAGGGATCTTAATCTTACCATTTTTATGGTTTATGCAAATTTATCCCTTTCGTAAAATTCTGAATGAGATGTTTTGTTTAACGAAACTCTGCAGACTCGATTTTTATAGACGATCTGGGTAATAGCCACTTGATTACTAAATTTATGTTTTGATATTCTTTTTTTAAAGGTAAACAAATTTTTTTAATCAAAGAAGTTATTAAGTTCTCTAGAGATAAATAAAATAATAAATTTCACGTTTTTTAAATAGGTTAACATTTTTCTGTGCAATGTATATATATTTTTCGTGTCCATAACGATAAAAATTGCTGTTTTTTAGTTAATTTGTTGCTTGGTTTTATAACGTTTACAGCATAAAATTTTTGTATACTTTATTAAATTTTCGAATAAATTAAGCATGTTTATTATTTTTTTATGCAATTAATCTATATAACCTTGTCAGAGCTTTTATTTCTGCGAAGTAAGGCAATTTACACGATGTACAGTACTATAAGCGTTGATGTAACTTTTGCAAGTAAAATTAGTAAAAAAAATGACCAGTAACGCATCGTAAACTGTACATTTTACGTGTGCATTATTTTATAATATAAAATATTCGAAAATTATACGTATTATAACGTTATAGACAATACATGGTGGCCCAAAAGTCTGTTAACTAGCTTTAAAAGTTGTTGTAGTTTATATTATTCCTAATGTTCAATAAACGATTTTAATAGCGTTCTCTGGTTAACTGAGTTACGGGCCACGCTATATGTGCATTCATTGATTTTTGGCTGTTATAATATTAGATTTATGTAGAGGGTATTTATCTTAATGAAAATTTAATAAGAAAAGTATTAAATAAATTGTTTTATTTAAATAATAATAATTTCTCTCGTAAAGAAACTTATAAAAGCTCTACTTGAAGCACCAAACTGTAGGAAAATTTACTAAAGTTTTGTTTCAACTAACAAAATATTTTTGGAAGCAAAATTGAACATTTTAACATAAATTTGAGTAAATATAAATATAAAAACTAAATAAAAACTAAAGAAAAATTTAGTCGAAACATTCCATCATATTGAAAATGCATACAAACTTAACGAACTTTCAAAAGACTAATCCGTTTCTTGTATCTTAACAAAAGGTTCGAGTACTATTTTCCATTCTCTGAATTAAAAACAATGAATTTCCTTGATTTTGTAGTCATAAATCTTAAGTAGAAAGATTTTTGAGGAAGTTAACAGTTGATTTAGTATCGTTTCGAATCTATCTAGTACGTAACACTGCGGTTGGGGAAATCGATCATTCTACAAATTTATTGACTAAACAAATAGTACTGAAAACTCTAGAAGGGAAGAACAAGTTGTTCAGTTTTTGTTTTACTAAAAATAATCAACAAAATCTGTTTTGTAAAGCAGATTTTGATACTTTATTCAGCAACTTTTCAGCATCTTCTTGAAGATGCTGAAGAGTTGCTGGATAAAGTATCAAAATCCATGCACTCGACTTCCAATTAAATTTATTAAACTATATCTCAAATATAATATGCTATGCTATATATGCTAAACTAGAAGATATCTTCTAGTTTAGCATATTTTCCCCTTAATTTATCGAATGTTTTTAATGTTTTCTATTTTATATACTCATATTTTATGTAAATATTCAAATAGTTTCATAACGCATCAGCTCCAGTCTACCCTTACTAAGGCAGTTGACGTTAAACAATCTTAAAATATCACGATATATCATGCAAAACAGTGATGCATCATGGAAAAAGTTGTTAAATTTCTTACATTTTTTTAAAGATTTCAACAGCTTTGCTTCGCACGAATGCTTCAAGTCGTGAGACTGTTTCACTTGCAGGCTGCTGCATAATCATTTTACACAGCAGTTTTTTGCAGTATCTTAGCTAATTAATTGAAACATTTAATATCAACAGCATTAAATTACATCTGTGGCATGTTTTTTTTTTCTAAATTAAATTAAACAAATTTCTTATAAATTTACTTCCAAAACAACAAAGTTAGGTCTTCCTAGGCTGAAGGACTCTATAAAGAAGAACTCTATTGAAATAAATATCACTTGGTCCGATTGACTTATGTTATTGCAGTTTAACTACCACACAACGATTTTACTACTGTGGCAGCTTCTACAGAAGTGCAATTATACAGGCTACAGGAAGCTTACAGTTGTTACACGCCATTAATAAAAGTAAGATAGTAACGTTATAATTGCATTAGTACAATTTATAGACGAAATTTCATTAATCCGATAGCGTATTATTACTACAACTGCACGCAATAGTTCGAAAAAACTAGAAAAGGTTTAATTATCAGCTGTATTGTAATGAAATCGTCAGTTAATTTTATTGCTGTAACAAAATTGTTCCTCTAATGGCAAGTGTATAGAAGAGAGTAGACGAGTTTGTTATACTAATTAACGCCAGTTGTATGATACAAACACCTTTAACGGCATAAAAGTTTACATAAATAAAGTACAGACAGTAATAATATTTTGTAACAAGATCAGTAACATCCAGCGTTACTTTTACACAACAAATTTTGAGTTACCGTGCGTTTTTCTTATAAAAAAATCGATACAATTCTACAGAACGTAACCTCCCTATACAGTTTATGCGCTCCAAACTAATGATAAACACTCTAAAACACTTTTACAAGCTTCTTCACCTTATATTTTACAATATCTTACATTTTACCGCTAAAAAAAGTTTTAAATATACCAAAAAAAAAAAAAAAACGAGTGGAAGTAGGTATAAATTTAATACTGTAACAGCATCCACTGCTCCTGTTACTGTTACAGTATTAAATTTCGATACTCTAGTAGTAAAAATGTAATTCTAGCCACGAAATATCGTTATTTAAAACGTAAAAATGCAGTTTTTTTGGACAATAACGTTGCCAAATTGTTGCTAGTTAATAGGAATATTGCTCGATATTGTTAATACAGTCGCTACTAATTAAGATGATTGCTGCATTGTGTATTAGTAGATATCAAGCAATTGCATGCATGATTAATCATCGTTACGAATTATTACTAGTTAATGAGTAATATATTAATTAGTAGCATACATAACAACATTAACTAGTAACAGCAAGGACAATATCGACAAGTATTCTCGGCATACAAAGTCGTTATGTCTATATAACAAAGGAATATAATGGAAGGTAACTTTAGATACCTGCCAACATCATACAAACATTAACCCGCAGTGACTTCAATTATCAAAATTCTGCTAACGAGCAAGATGGAGGAGTTTGTTTACCTTCAAAAGCCATCTAATAATTAACAATATATCTTTAAAAAATTCGGAATTAATGAGGTTTTTTGAGGGGAAAAAACCCGTAAAATTCACTAAACTTTTCTCTAAGAGGGGAAGAAAAGAAGCACAAAGGAGTCATAATTGCACATCTTTAAAGTCGAATGACATCGCACCAATGTCATTTAATTAGATAGAAGTCAAAAGTTAATGACAGGCGTAATTATGCTGTAAATTGAAATCTAACGAGCAAATGAATATTCATATAAAAGTTTCACCACTCTGCGAAACTATCAATACGACTTTTTCCACTGCGCCAATCACCTCAAATGCACTTCTACAAGAAGTGGATCGCTTCCTGAGCCATTTTTTCCTTCTTCTATACTTTTTTTCTATCAGCACCGGTTGATAAGTGTAATTAAATAGCAATTTTCTCAGAAAATAGCTTTTCTAAACGTCTATATCTTCTTCATTATTTTCACCGCGGGCAAAAAAAAAATTTCAAGATTGTGTGTGTAATTCGTCCCCGTTGCAACCCTTAACTACATAAGTGATGTGCTACAGTGGAGTAGCGAGATTCTCGAGGGATGTTGAATGATACACTCTCGTGTGAACTGTCAAATCTGTGGTATTTTATCGACTAATCAGTACGATTGATCATTCCGTCATGTTGAGTCAGCACGGTTTGATTCACGAAAGTAATTATTTCAATTCTTATCTCGACATGATTTAATGCAATATTTTATCAATTTGACATACGACACTATCGTATATCATTGTTGGCAAGACGTACTTTCCTTTATTATAGATATTCTTTGAATACAGTAAAAAGAGGTAAAGGCACGTGTCAAAGTCTTAACAAAACTGAAAAAAAAATTACGTGAAATATTCACTTGCCAGATTGGCAACAATGATAAATGTTTATTGTGGGGTTGGTGCACAACACGGGTATCTTATCGTGTTGTGTGTTCCCCCTTTTGAACGAGAATGCCCTTTAGTGGTGTATAGTTACATCACGTAAACTGCCTCGAGATAGGTACGAGTTTAGTGATTCTACGCCATTTCTGACGTTCTGTGTTTTTAGATTCCTTCTAAAAAAACTACAAAAGAGTATTTTTTACAATTTAAAAGTGAAATTTTATCAAATTCATTTACAATAAAGGGACTCTTTTTCAGTTTACTGTTTCACTCTATTCACTACCATTTGTAATTTTAAAAAGATTGCTTTTTTTTCTATAGAAGCGGAAGACTTTGCTGTTTTCATTTTCCGAAAAGAACACATTTTTTTTATATTTTTTTATATTTTTTTTTATTACAAAGTGAATCGCGTTTAGTGCACGTGTTCGTTATTCTCCCCCCCCTTTTGCAGAAACAGAAAAGGTATTTTTGCAACGAAAATGATTCGATTTTTTGTGTTTTTTAAAATTTTTTTTGGCTACAAAAATTAAACATGATTTTATTTTATATTCTTTTAAAAATAAATTTGTTTATTATAAATATGAAACACTCGCTTGTATCCTTTGTATTTTTTTTTTGTAATAGAACTGTTCAATATTTTCAATTTTTAACTTTATTTTTCATTTTTTTAAATATTTTTTTTTGCTTTTTTTATAAAAAAATTTAGCGCAGAAATGTATATGTATGTATATTTTTAAATTTTTATCACTTTTAATATGCATTTTGTATATATTTTCTCATCTTTTTACTAATTTATGTCCTTAAATGGCTCTACCATTTTTTATACTATTATTTTCATTTTTGTAATAAAAATTAATGTAAAAAATTCATTTTTTCTCTAATTTTTACAACTTTTAATGAGCGTTTTATATATGCTTTTTTTTGCATTTTTCTTTATTCATTTTTACAAAAACTGCAAAACATCAAAATCTTATAAATTTTTTCTCTCAATTTTTTTAGCTTTATTAAGTATTTTCTGTATACATTCTTTTTTTTACCGCTTTATTATTCGTTTCTTTAAATTACTTTCCCATTTTTTCACATAATTCTTTTTATTTTTGCATTAAAAATTAATAAAAAAAATACATTTTTTTAAGCTATGAATAAATATTTTATATATTTTTTCCTCCATTTTTACGAATTTATTCTCCATTTTCTTAAATAATTTTTAAAGTGTTTTACATCATTCTTCACATTTTCATGGTAAAAATTAGCGCAGAAATGCAAACTTTTTAAAAAATTTTTGCAGCTTTTAACACAGATTTTCCATTTTTTTACAGCTTTACTCTTCGTTTTCTTAAATTACTTTTTCATTTTTTCCCACATTTTGCCGCATTCTTCACAACTACGAAAATTTCCTCGCATATTTAATTATATATTCTCATGCTCTTCCTCATCATTTTTCCTTTCTTTAATTATAATTTATTCGCGCTTAAACATGCTATAAATTAGTTAAGTTGTAGACATCGGGCGGTACCGAGTTGTTAAAAGGAATTCGTAGGAGGGAACCTCTTATCACTGTAAGAGAGCTCACTTTATATTGCAGTTGCGTGTATGTCCTCAATAATGTTGACATTATAGTAAGAAAACACGTTATTACCTTATTGGACTGAGCCGAACACACACATACACACACACAACAAAAAAATATAATTCCTACGACGCTCGATCACGTGATGATGCCATTCCTTTTTCTTTGTCACGGCTCTTAGGAGTATTTAGTGGGAAATCTAACAAATTGAAAACTACTACAACCCACTACTACGGGGGCAGGAACTAATCGATTTTTGCTGCGCTTTATGGGGGAAGGAAGGTCGAAGAGAGTGGAATTGTGTGTATTTTTTTAAACTCTGTTTTGTTTTGTTAAAGGTTATTGTTTATGGGGGGACGATCCGAGTCGAATCAAAACCATCCTTTATCTCACATTTTGATCTGAAAGATGAAGTCGGTTCCCTCACATCAGACCTTTCATCTGTATAGCAATAGGTAAAGTACGTTGACATTTTAACGTAGGGAAGTTTGTCCTCGGGGACAATTCGACACAGCAAATATTTTCGGCAGGAAACGAATTCGATCAACCTCTGTAGAAAGGAAAACAATCTCATTTCGCAGACGTCAAAAACTTTGAAATGTTGTACTTTTGGGGGGTTGCAGTAGAAACAGAGAAGAGGCAGAAGAAGAAGTAGAGGAAGAAGAAGAAGAAGAAGAAAGGGAAAAAATATAATAAAATAAATCGTATACGGTTCTCTACGTGAATCACGCGTGACGCGAATAAATGATGGTTCCCTTTCTGGACTTTGATGGATTATACTTTTCTGTATGCAACAAATCAACCATATGCACATAGAAATTTATGTATGTGTAGTAGAATAGTAGATTTATAAGCCTACTCGTCAAGTTTACTGTATTTTAGTTTAAAAAAATATTGTAAAAATTGGGTAATTGAATTGTAATATTTGATAATTGTTACAAGTAGAAATTCCTGGAGTATTTTTCCCTGCATGGGTCATAAGTTTTTTCTTTTTTTTTTTTTCGATCGATAGAGTTAGGAATTCTTCCCTCTGACAAATGGGTTTTACCATTAACACGCGGTCACGTGACTGCCAGTCATTTACCCAAGCTAAATTCGTTACAGCTCTTTATATAAGGAAATATAGAGACGTGAAAGTAATGAGACGAAACCCTGTAATGCTGATGGAATATACGGTCCACCTATAGATGCATAATTATGATACGTAATGGTATATTTATGCGTGAAAAATTTCAATTTTCTGATTTTAATTGGGATTTATCGTGTTTTAAATTATTTAAATGACTTTTTATTGTAAAGTTTAACTTTTGTTATGCTTGAAAATTACCATAGATATGTCAGATTTTCCATTTATGTATCAATGTATAGTAGTATATGACGAGTAGCAATGCATAATGATGATGATGAATTCGGAAAAGTAGAAGAGTGATATAGCAATGTAGATTCTTAGGCGGCGATGATGATGATGAATTCAAGAAAGTAAAATAGAGATATTGACATAAAATGGAAAATCCATTTTCAAGATTTGTAGATACAACGATGGTAATGCACGGTGATGATGATGATGATAGCGACGACGACGAATGCAGAAAAGTAGGAGAAGAGAAATAGATTGCAATAAAAATGGCAGATTTTCTACTTGTATGACATTATACACTCGTAGAGTACGATGATGATGAATTCAGGAAGGTAAAAGAGAGATATTGACGTAAAATGGAAAATCCATTTCTAAGATTTGTATGTAAGGTGATGACAATGCAAGATGATGATGATGATAAATTTAAAAAAAGCAAGAGAAAGAATGCCATAAAAATGGAAGATTTACCATAAAAGTTTATCTTTCTTCTTTCCTCCTTTCCGTCTGCTTTTTCCCCTCTGGCATTGCATCTTCATTTCATTATTGTATCATAGCTAAATTTCGTTTGGTTTTAATCATTATTTTCTGCATTTTCTATTTTATTTTATTCAATTTCAACATATGTAACTACTCACTATTATATTTAGCAATGCCCTGTTACAATATTATGTTATAACATAGATGAAATTTCTGTCACAAAGTCAATTCTCTCTCCGTTCTATCTGTAATGAGTTCTATTACTTCAAAGCGAACCTTAACAATTCCCATTCAGTCAATGTAATGAGAGTTTACCGTTTCACTCTTTAATGTGATTTTAACTGTCTAAATTGTACGTTAATAAATTCTATTGTCTGGAGCATTATATATAATTTCACAGCATTGATTTAAAATATTAAAACTATTTAAATTTTAATTCAATTTAAAAATCAGAAATTACGTAAATTTAAATGGGAAATTACGAAATAAAAATCTCATTTAAGACAATGTGATTTGCTTGCCTTTTATTTAAATTTTTGTTTATATTATTTTAATTTTTAAGCTATTAAAATTGATTTTTTTAATTAGATTAAACTTTTTATATAAATCTAATTAAATATAGCCTACATATATGCAGTGCTGATTTACATAGAAGCTAAACAATTTACAGCGTAGAGCCTCTTATTATGAGATTATAATTTAGTGTTAAGACCCATACCACGAAGCTAAAAATTAGACCTGGCATTGTGAGACTACATATTAGTGCCTCATAGTATACGACTGACTACAGGCACACACTACGAGGCTTCAAATTAGGCCTCATACTATGTAATTACAGATTAGTACCCACCCACAATACGAGGTTGTAAATTAGACCTGACACTATGAGACTGTAGAGAGTGCCTCACACGGTAAGCTCTCACAATACAGTAAGGCCTCGCATTATGAGGTTGTAGGTTAATGTTTTACTGTATAAAGCTACAGAGAGATTCACGAAGCTTTTTATGAGATTAAAGTATAGAACTTCAACTACCAGAGTTTAGATTAGTGCCTCAAAGTGCAAGATTATAAGGTTATGAGGCTACAGGACCTCACATTACAAGGCTATAGCTTAGACGCTTACGCTTTTAAATTATTATTAATTAACTATGAGGGAAATCTCTCTTATAAGATCTAAATTTAGCCTAGAATAAGGAGGTTGAAAGGAAAAAAAGCGAGAAAAAAACTGTTTTAAATCAGCAACATTATTTAATGTTAAAGAAGTAGAAGAAACCTCGAAGAAAACTTTTCAATATACTTTTAATTTTTGTTTTTTTTCTTTATATATTTTTTATGTTTTTTTCCTTCTTGTGTCAGGTGAACTGTGCAGCCTTTTAACACTAACAGCAAAACATAAATTGAATCTCGCAAGCGTGGGATAATTTAATTATAGAGTAGACAAATGGACTTTAATCTTATTACTACAACTGAAACTCTACAGAAAAAAAAATGAAAGCTAGAAAAAATGCTTTCAGTTATCAATAGAAATAATTCCTTATTTTTTTTCCTTTTTAATTTTAAATTACTTTAATATAATCGTTTTAATATATTTAATTAATTCGAAATTTTATAATAGAATTAATAACGATTAACAAAAGCTTTCGTATAAGCGGATTAAAGACTTTTAATTAGTCTTGAATGATGCAAATGTCCAGCATCATCATAACAGAATGAAGTCCTAGTTTCTATACAAGTTATTAGCATATAAATGTAGTAATATAGTAGAAAAATTTTCGCATTTTTCCCTCCCCTTCGATAGAAAAATCGATTCTTTGACATGCTTCACGTATATGAATGATTTTCTGATGATGCCAGAAACTAATCAGCTCTAGTTATTGTGATAACTTATGGATTTCCAAAACTAACAAGCCATATTTTCATTAATTCTGTGATCGATTGAGCGCATATTTTTGTGATTAAATGTCAAGTTGAAGCTGTTTTTTTTCAGGTGTGTGGCTTGTAGATTCGAAAAAATAACGTGTCCCATCTAAAATATTGATGTTAATGGAGTGTCAATGCTTATTCAATGGATCAATTAAGATCAATGATCGAGATGTGATCAATTAAGCGCATATTTTTATGATTAAATGCCAAATCGAAGCTCTTTTTTTTAAGTGTGTGGCTCGTAGAAAAAATAACGTGTCCCACCTAAAATATCGATATTAATGGAGTGTCAATGCTTAGTCGATGGGTGTGTTCTCTATACAGAATTATTGTAGGGTACGAAAGTCACGTGAATCACTTTCTTTGCTTTGCAAAATAGAGCAATTTATCGCTTCTACAAAACTTTGCAGCATTGCGTGATTGTTAGAAACGATTATTTTTTTAATATTTTGATTATTAAAAATGGAATTTTTTTATTTTTTTTTTATTTTTGAAAGTAGAATATTCTCGTTTATGCAAATGTCGATAATGGGAGGTGAAGAATACTTTTCTGGCGTAATGTTTAATTCAGTTTTCGAATGCATAACTTTACAACGTTAAAACAGAAGTTTTAGATTTTCGAAAATGTTAAGATCGATTATTCGATCAATGGATTGAAATGCGAGTTTAGCTACCAAAAAAAAAGGGAAATTTTTTCTTGGATAGTCTATCCTTGATTGCAAAGTCGAATATCGGATCGAAATGCACTAGGAAAAACCTCGCTTCTTCTACTAAACTAGAGCCAATATAATAATAAACATATTTAATAATGATTTTAATACATTTTACTTTTCCGGCTGTTATATATAACAGAGGAAAAGTATGGCGAGGGATCAAAAAAATGACACCACAAGGTTTTTAATTTTTGGGCTCAGGGGATCTTGAAACGTCGAGGAATGCAAAAAATTCGGGTTTTTTTTTCTGTATGTATGAATGTTAGTGTGTGTATGCGTGTGTATGTGTGCGGGGCACGATTTTGTTCAAGCTTAATAACAATTGTGCTTTTCGTCGAAACTTTTTGAAATTTTGCAGGGAGGTTTGTGTATCAGGAGGATAAACGCTATTAAATTTTGGTGGTAAAAGATCGAGGGGTGGGAAGATAAACGGGGTCGTATGTATATCCCGTAGAGTCAGAGTTAATGACGATTTTATTCGTTACTAACTCTGCATTAGCATTTACAATTTTCTATAAAACCCACCCCTACTCTCAAAATTAAGTTGTTTGCTATTTTATAATAATTAATAATATAAAAAGTTCTTTTAAATAAAATATCGTAACAGATGGCATCACTAAAAGTTCTCGGGAAAGTTAAGCAACTCGTTGCTGGATTTTTTTTTTTTAATTTTTTTCGTCTATTTTCCAGCATTCTTCCTTTCCACTTTCTCTTCAACAGATGATAAAATTGAATTTTTCTATGGATAAAATAGTAACATGTTTATTGTTAGAATAAATAATGTACTGTACGTAGTGCGGTAGGAGAAGTTGATGTTTTCTGCCTGTCCGTCTGTCCATCCTCTACTCTTTTCTCTATTTTATTTTTATTTTTTTTCCGAGTAAAAAAGTAAAAAAAACTTAAAGTTATATATAAATATATTATGGAATCTCTTTTAAGAATGCCATCTTGCAATAGTCGAGATTTAAATCATCGAAATACAGAGCTGCCATCATGAATTTTTAAGATTTGAAAATGTAAATGCGTAACTTCAAACAACTCTCGAGTTTTCTCTACGTATTTAAATTGGCCAAAATTGTGCAAATGTTATTTTTGGATAGGGGAAAAAATGAGAAATTTTCGATAAAATTTACTCTTTTTTTCACAAATATGTAAAGAGAAAAATTCGTAATTTGTATATTTATATATATATATATTTTTCTCATCGTCTAAAAACTGTAGCAGAGAACGTTGTAGAAGTATATAACATGATGATTGTGATTAATGTGTTTTCAATATAGATCTTTTTTTATTGCTGTTTGTTTTATTGCGAGTGTTGCTTATTTATTGCATTACATGTTTCGTCTTCTTATAATATCCTTTTATTATTTTATTGTGTATTATTTTTTGTAGTTGTACGTGTATCATACATTTTACTATAATAAGAAAGTGATCTTATCTATGTTGATATTGAATACACGAAAAACTTTTCCCAACGTTTTATATTATTGCGAGCTTCTACTTTTTCCTTAATATTTTGTATTATTTACAAATCCTTTAAACTTGTGTTTTAGGTATTTTTTATTTTATATTATTAAAAGTTTTCTAAAATTTTAAAATAGTTTTTATTATTAAGTACCTTTTAATGTTTGTTTTTCTTTTTTGGATATTTTCTATCATTATAAATTTTCAATATTTTATTTTATCAAGAGCCTTATAAACTTGTTTTTGTTGGTTATTTTATATTATTAAAAGCTTTCTAAACTTGCTTTCCTTGACTACTTTATATTATTATGAACCTCCTAAATATTGATATTCCATTTCATTATAAACTCTCTACATTTTGTTTTTTGAATGATCTATATTATTGTGAACATCCTAAACTTGTGTTTTATTATTATAATTCCTCTAAATTTCTTTTTTAAAGATATTTTACATTATTCCGCGCCTTTCAAGCGTCTTCTTTCGTATACTTTATTATTAAATACGTAGCAGAGACCCATTTTTATCCATTGTTTCTAATTATAAGTTCAGAAAATGTAAATTTTTAATCCCTATTGTTCATTGATTTCTCACAATTCAACTAATTATTTTCATATCGCAACTTATTATGTTTATTCCGCTATTTAAATGTAACTATTCTGCTTTGATTGTATGAATATTCTATTCAATATTAAAGTGATTAGAGACCGTTCTAGTTGTTCCGCTCATTCATCTGCTTATTCCTAATCACTAATTTAATCATTCCGTTACATTACAAAGCTACTGTTTCCTTTAGATATATACTCGTTTCCTTAGAAAAGTTAGTTAATTTCTAGATAATTTATATTTAAAAAAATAAGTAAATTTAAACTCATTCGTGGTAGGATCTGTGACGTTTTAGAGAAGGTTAACTAATGACGTTTCCATAGTAACAAGCCTTTTAAAAATGGCGACCACCTGGCAAAAGCACAATGTTTGACTACTTAATTGAAACAAAATGCTGATGTAACGGTTTCAAGTTGTTACACGAAGTTAAGAAAGCAAGTAAAGTTTATGGTTGTTAGAAACAATCAAGTTTTATCGCGTGGTGAGATGTTTAGGTTCCAGATAAACCTGATGATGCGTGTTGCTTCATACTCCACTCTTGAAAGTCTTCACTACACGATTTTTAAATCTAGAAGACACTTATCCATCAAAATTCCGTGTAGATCCGTTCAAAACTTCACAAAAATAGTTTTAATTATACTTAAAGTACTATAGGTTTCTTTGTATGCATGCATCAATCAGCGTTAAATGACGTCATTTAACGCCGTAAAGTTAAAGTATATGTAGCTAACTTAATTAAACACTCAACACTTTTAAATATTTTCCAAATTTATTTCAAATATTACTTATTATTTTTGTATAAATTAAGAAATTTCACATTAAAATTGCCGCGAGGAAATGGAATTTTTGCACAGGAAGCGCTACAAAAGTGGTGCGATGAGTTAGTTAATCGCATTTACCCGATTTTACGCCACTTGATCCCCATTTTTCTCTCGGGATTTACGCAACAGCAGTTCTGATTTTCGTGTTTCTTCGAGGGAGAAGATATACTCTTCCTGACCTCTTACACTGTTGCGTCTCACCATTTTGAGATCGAATATCGCTCGATGGCTCTATAAGCAAAGGAAAGAATATATATATATACAGAGACGTGTGACAAAACTTTGAAACTTTCTTTAATATTTCTCATATGAAAAACGCTTTCTGAGCAAAAAACAAAAAAACCAACAACATTTTTATTATTAAACTTTAAAATTGATGCAAAAAAACTGGAATTTTACGAGGCAAACGTGAGAAAATACGAGATAAATCCGTAAAATTTACGTTGAAATTCGAAGCTGTAAAGCTGGAGAAATAAATTTTAATCAAAATTAATTAATAAATAAATCATAAATGTCAAATAAGGAATAAATGATAAGTAATGAAAATTTAATTATACAAAAATTTTACCCGAAAACACGGTAAAAATCGATCGATTTTATACGCAAATTATCAAAGGAATAACATAAAACCAACGTAATAATTCTTAATTAAAACTTTACGTTGATTATTCTAAATACATTTCAATTTTTTTAAATATACGGAAATTTACATTTTAATCCTCATTTAAATTTTAATCAGCTTTAAAATTAACGAGCGAAGGTAATTTAAAAAAGGGGGTACAGTACATAAATAATAATTAACAGCAAATAACTCTATTATATAAATTTGGAAGATGATAATTATAATCATTTAAATTTCATTTATTCAATTAATTAAATTAATTTATATTTATTATCATTATAAAGAAGAGATGAAGAAGAAGAGGAGGAGGAGGAGGAGGAAGAAGAAGAAAAACATTTAGAATAAATGATAATTTCATCTTTATGCGAAAGAAAAAGTTGATGAATATTTTAAGTCGTTATATATGTAAAAGTTTTTAACGTCATTGTACTTGCAAATAAGTTTCTCATCATCCATCATGTCCATACAAATAGGAAAGACAATGTGACATCTATGTTCTCCATACAATTATAATCATCCCAGAGGATTTCACTACACATGACAATTTTGACAGCCATTCTAAGTGGCCGTATTTCAACATTAAATTCTCGAAACTATTTCCTTTAATGCCTGTCTAGCTACTAACAGATTTCTATTACTTATCCTGTCCTGTTACATTTTTCTGTTGCAAGATTTTAATTTTTTTTTTCTTTCTGATTTTTTTAAAGTCGAAAATCTAGAGATACACTCAAATAAATTGTTTTATTTTGTATTTAAATATTTGTTTTATATTTCTAAGTTCTTTTACTTGTCTTAATTGCTTATAAATTATAATTTTAGCTTATTTATAGTTTATAAAATGATGGGTTTTTTGGTGTGAATAAATTAAAAAAAATAAATATTATGATTGATAAAAATTAATATTAAATTATTAAATAAATGTTTAATGTTTTTTACCTTCAATCTGTCGGTCTGTCCGTATTTTCTAGAAAATAATTTAGAATTGGCTTAATAGATTTCTGATCAAATTTAAATATATTTTATTTTATGATAGGTTTATAAATTTGAATACTTTTATACGTCGTTTCCTTCTTGATCAATTAGATTCAAATATAAATTAATCTCTTACGTCACAATTATAATTCTATTCGAATTTTATTGGTTAATTTCTACACTTATTATAATTTAAATTATCTAAAGTTTTAAAATAATTATTAATAAATAAATATATGTAATTTAATTCAAGCACACTAGAGGGTGATTTCTGTAATTTGACCGGACTCCAGACGGAGAGTCGGTCCCGAAATTTATTCTTTTATATATAAAAACTTAAAAATAGTGGAAAAAAACAATATAAATTAGACAATATAAATTCGAGACGTGGGCCTACATTTATAACTAGTGCAGGCCTCGATTTAATTAACTTTATACACCAATTATATCCATTGAGCATTAATTTTAACGTTAAAAAGGACATAAAATATAAGCTCAGGAGTGATTGAAAGAAGAATAAATCCACGTATTGTCTTCAATCAGTGTTGAAATGAGTAGATGGATCAAAGGACAACTTCAAGATACTCGTGTGATACTTCACTTAATTGTTTTTTATGTGATGTAGGGTCCTCGAACTCGTAGAAAATCTTAAATTGTAGAGATAAAACAGTAATGGCGGCTATTCGTGATACGAAATAATGTCCAGTACTAAAATTACTAAGCAATTATAATATTAAACTTTAAAAATTTAATTTTAAAATGGCTACACTTGCAGAAATTATGTTAGTTCCAATTTAATAATTATATAAAAAGCTATTTTTTTCTATATTTTTTAATTAAAAGTTTTCTTTCTTATTCTATTAATTGGCCTTCTGAATATTGTAATTTCGGTAATATTCATACGTCAATGCGTACGTCAAACATACGTCAGGGATAAGAATGGAGAAATTTTTGGTAACAATTTATTACAGGAGTTAAATTTAAAAAAAAATAAAATAAAATAAACTGAAAAGCTTATAAACATTAAATATAAAACATTCATAAAATATAGATAGAAAAAGATGAGTTGTTATTTATTTATTAAATGTTCTATATAAAATATAAAAAATATAAAAATATTTTATACTTAACTTAAAAATTAATTGGATAAATGTTATAACACATGTTATAACTTTACTTGAATATTTAGGCTTAATATAAGGCTCAACGTAAGCTCAGCAAGCCTATAATTGGGCTGTAATTTGAAAAAATTAAAGGCCTATAAATTTCCGCTGTCTGTCTTTCCTTAGTTTTGAGAATGGAGTCAGATAGATGAAAGAGGAGACCAGATGTAGAAACCTTAGGGACAGGAGGCCCCGATTAACTATACATGAACTTCCGATGCAAACAGGAAAGTCACGTTGTTTCAATTCAAAACGTTTTCCCTGAAAGAAGTTAATACATGACCGGCACGGCTCTATTGTTAAAGGAAAAGTATGATGTACAGGGGCAAGCCATTACTAATTGTGGTGGAAAGCATATATTTTAAATTAAATAAATTAAAAATATGATTAAAACTTGTAGTCCGACATTATAACGATGCGACAATAAATAATTGCTCGTTCTATATTATTATATTACACCTTACATAAAAACAGGTAAAGTGATAAATTACGTATAAATTTAATCTATTTTTATATTTCTTTTTATTTAATTCACCTATATATTTTGCAAGAAAAAAAAATTTAATTTACTTTTTTATACCTCTACATTCGTTTTACCTCTGTACTATACATTCTGTAAAAACAATTTAATATACTTTTATGTACTCTACATATTATGTAAAAAAATTTAATCTATCCCTATGTGTATAGTTTACCTTTGTATATTGAATAATGTAAGGCAGTCTGTTTATCTTTGTATATTTTAGTATACCTCTGTACTTAGTTTAATTCTACATTTTTAAAAGAAAAAATTATTCAGTTTAACTTTTTATACTTCTATATTCTTTTTATCTGTGTATATTTTGTAAAGAGAGGAAATTTAATTTACTTTTGTGTACTCCATACATTCTACATGATAGAAAAAAATTTCCTTTCCCTTTACCTCTCCCCTCCAGTTTGCCTTTCTTCCTTACCTCTTCAATTTACCTTTTTATACCTCTATATTCGCTTTACCTTTGTACACTCTGTAAAAAAACGGAGAAAATTTAATGTACTTTTCTATACCTCTGTATATTTTCTGTAAGAAAGAGAACCCAGTTTGTTTCTGTGTACCTCCAGTTTATCCTTTGAGCAGAGTTTAATCTACTCAAACAACTTCTGGATAAATTACGTAAATTTTATAATTAATTCGGAAATTTCTTCATGAAAAATGATCATTATTAACTCTTCTGTTAAGAAATAAAAGCAATTGTAGATATAGAAATCGATATGAAAGCGATAACCAGGAAAATTATGAAAACTGAATCAAGCTACTGTATAATGGTAAAATATTATGAATGAGTCGATAATAGCTTTGTATCACGCATTATTTTACATTATTTATCACCATTTTACTTATAATAATGTATCTTTTTTTCTTATAAATTTATTTATTACACTTATCATACTTTGTATCCGCTTTTTGAGTAGGTCTACATATTCTTGAGATCGATATTTTCTCAGAAGCGACTAAACTGCTCGTATATTTTTATATTTATAATAAGATAAATTGTCCCCCTTCATGTTTTAGTAAATGAATTAATGGAGTATATATATAATGCCATTTTTTATGAGGGTATTTTTAATAGCATTTTTCTATATATAACGTAACAAATGACTCAATAAATTTCAACTGATAAGCATATAGGAAAACGCATTGACAACTGTATTTTTCATTAAATTAGGTACAAATTATGGGTGTGGAATTTAAATAAAGACGATTTTTGAGCCAACATAATGCCATCTTTTTATTTATTTATTTATAAAGGCTTACTTAATTACATTATTCTATATGTAACAAACGTATAATGCGTATATTTTTCATTAAATTGTGAACAAATTATAGAAATTGTAGACTCAGAAATTGCTCATAATTTCCATTTCATAATGGCTTTATGTATATACTTTGTTGAATAAATACAGAATGTCATTTTCCATTAACTTGTGAACAAAAAATGGACATTAAGGAATTTTTAAGTCATCAATTTGGCTCAATTTTTGAATGAATTTTTCAAAGGAATTTATGAGCCAAAATGTTGACCCAAAAATTACTCATAATGGTTTTAATGTATATACTTTTTTAATTATATAGACTATATAATACCATTTTTATGAGGATATTTATAAAATCACTGTTTTATAATATAACGACTGATATAAAAACACATTGGCAACAAACTTTTGATTAAATTGTGGGCAAAGTATAGGGTATGAAATTGAAATAAAAGTAATTTTTGAGCCAATGGTATATATACATAACGGCATTTTTTATAACAGCATTATTAATGGCATTTTTCTGTAGGTCTATGTAAGAAAACGAATGACACAATCAATTTCAGTATAGGACCTATATGGAAACATATTGACAGCAATATTTCTCAGTAAATTAGGGTACAAGTATGGGTGTGAAATTTAAATAAAGTCAGTTTTTTGAACAAAAGTTTTATACTTACTTCCATTTATCAACACGTATACAACTGTTGCTTACAGCATGTATGCTTTTCCTTTAATAATCGAAGCATACATATAAAATTTACACATCAAGCTTAATTTTACCTTTATATATATATATAATTACTATTACTTTAATATAATTACTTAAATATTAATCTAATTAAAAATTGGTTTCAAAATGAAATTATCTTATTATTAACGATTTCTGTTTGTAATTAAGTCAATTATAACCAAGAGAAATCGCTCACAGCTAAACAAATGTAAAGTTTTATTAAATAATGCGCTCGACTTGTTTTCTTAATTATTAACTTTACCTTCGATTTAATTCAATTAAACAATAAAGAATAAGAAAAGAAAAGAATCTTATAATAAAAATTCTTTGAATTTATTTCATTTTTTATTTAGAAACAATCAATTTTTTATTTATTTTTTTCGATCATTCGAGAGCAAATATACCTTTATTATTGCTTAAGAGTGATTAAAAAATTATTTTTTACAAACATAAATTACATTAAAATTTTTTTTAAAAGCTTTTATAATTTAAAAATAAGATTTTAATATATTTTATGTTTGTTTAATTTATTTATGATTTTATGTAAAATCATCATCATCTTTATCATGTTAGAAAACTTAGCTGGTTCATCCTTTCGTAAAATATTTATATGGTTTTTAATATATTTTAATATAATTTATTATATATGTAATTTATGAGACTTTTTATATAATTTTAAAAAATATTAACGTAGTTTATATTGCTGTTTATTCGATTTATATATAATTTGTATTAAATTATCATCGTCATCATCATCATCAGCAGCAGCAATAACACCACCTCCACTATCATTACCCTCATCATCATTACTACCATCACATTAAGTATCACCAGCAAAAGGCACCATCACCACCAGTACCATATCATCATCATCATCATCATCATCATCATCACCATCTCCCTCTTCTTACATCACTTCTCTAAGTCAAAATTCATTCTTTATGTAAAATATTTATATAGTTTTTAGATTAAAAATATTTTAATATAATTTATATAAATGTTCATGTGATTTATATGTCATTTTAAGTGAACATTTTATTATTTCATATGAATAAACTGAAGAGTTATGTAACTTTTTGAATGTTGCAGATCTATAAATTTTGAAAAAAATAAATTAATATATAATTCTTATCCCAAAATTTGAATAATTTCAAAAGATATTTTCTAAAAAATATCTAAAAGTTAATCATACATCTGAAAACTTTTTATTTATATAAAAATAAACAAAAATATTACGAATATATATTTACAAGTCTACAATCTTTCATATAAAATTAAATAATTCGAATTATTTACATACATTTATTTAAATTTTAATGTTTAAAAATAATTTAAAATGTAATACATTTTAAAATCCCGTGTAGAACATTGAATCAATGTTATACAGGTTTGCATATACTGTATTGCGTTATTGCATAAGCCTACAGTTGTAGAATATTGATACATTTGATACACTGTCAAACTTCTTAACAACAACCACTAACGGGAATATAAAAATAGCCGTTGCTCGGAGTTGGCCGTTATACGGAGGTTATTCTGTATGTTTTCAAAAACAGTTCTTGGAAAAAATTGCCGCTGTTTAGAGGTGGCCGTTATTGGAGGTTCGACTATATATACTGTATAGGGCCTATATAGTAGAACCTGTGTAAACCGGAATCGCACAGTAATAAATATTTTTTCCGGTTTTCGTTTTGGACAGGTTTCACTGTATAAAGCTTCTTTTCCATTTATAATATTGAACAATTTGTAATATAATGATAATGATAATGATTTTTGATAATATTAGTACAAGAGCATTTTACAAATTTCAATTTATATTGCAATAAAAAAATTCTAAAAGAAAGAATATTTTTCTTTTAATTTTAAGAAAAATCAAATAATATTTTATAAAAATATTTCAATTATAAAATAAAAAATTATAAGATTTTTAAAAGGATTTTTAAAAAAAAATTGTTTAAAATATTATATTCTTTAAACCTGTAGAACATTGAATCAATGCTTTCTAACGCAAGAACGATTATAAATTTATTACTCGAAAGATATTGAAACTTATAAATAATCGAACATCGATGCTTATCCATAATAAAAATACTAAAATATATTCCTTACGTCACAATGGTACTCATCTATAATAAAACATTGAAATGAATCCATAAAGTAGTATAATGCCATTGGAACAACAAAATCCATTTATAACGCTACATTGAAAACCATCAAAGAGAGAAAGTGAAAGCAATTTATAACAGAAAACTCGACAGATTAAAATCTGCCGTTACTTGCAACGGCAACAATTTTTAAAGATATGGCATTTATCAGAATTAAAAGGCAAGTTTTTAATGTATACAAATCTTAGGACGTAAAGCAGATTACCATCTTCCATGTTACTTATCTATGGAAGGATGACTGACGAATTGCATGCCTCCTACTTATCTTTTAATATGTAACCGATGTCGAAATTGTCCCGAACAATACTTGACATTCATTTTATGTTAAGTTTATCCATTTTAATGCATCATACATCACTTGTCGTGGTAGGGCAGAGTGCAGGATGCCGCTGAATCTAAAAATGTCGTAGTGGTAAAGGCTTCTGTTTGTGCTTGGACACTCGCTAGCATCGTATGACTAACGCTGTGTACATCATAATGTATCTGGTCGAACAAATTGTACGTCCGATTATACAGAAAGCCATCTTTTACATTCAATATAAGTGCTTGGTACATAAATATTTAAGTGGTATAAGTATAAGGAAAAGAATACATCGCCTATTTTCCTGTGCTGAACTTTATGTGGATTAAAAAAATAAAATAAAAAAATAGGAACGGAGGGGTGGGAGGAAGGAAAAAAAAAAGGAAATTGTTTAACGTTACGTGAATGGAAAGACAAAATTTCGAAACAAATTGGCACACGGGAGACATTTATGCTATTTGTACCCGGGAGAATACAATTGGGAATCTGCACGTGGATTCTACACCATAGTAAATAAACATCACACTCCCGGAGTATTGATTATTCGTGCTTTACAACAAAAGAAAAAGCTTTTCCATTGATTATCAACCCCGCCGAGTGATCAATGAAAGGGGCTCTTGTTGTAATTCACAAGAATACTAGTAATTAGCAAACTCAATATTTCAGAAAATTGATATTTTTCCTGAGATAAGTACAGAGGAATGGAGGGCATCAGCATTAAAATTGCTTCTAGTGTTTTATATAGTTAGTAAGGTTTATTGCCCCCAGTTGTAGTTGCTTGCTCCTTCTTTCTGCTTCACCCTCACTCTAGGGAGCAATGTTATACATAAAAGAAAATGCGTAACAAAAACTGTGACTGGATGCGGTCAGATTGATAAGAATTTTACTCTTTGTTCCATTCTTTTACGTTATAATTTAACACTCCAATTTTACATTTCATCTAAAAATGTTAGTTTAACACCGACTTATCGATTTTCTTGTTTGGTTCTGCTCTTGTGTAGCTACAGTTCAACTAGTTAGTTTTTCTTTTTTAGTTGTAAATCTAAGATGTCAAAGTATATAATAATAACAATAATTTTATAAATTTTATTGTTTAACTTGTATTAAATTTCTTTTCTTTAAACTCTCTCCATTTTGTCATTTTATTAATCTATCAAAGCTAAGATGTAGTTTAGAGTGGGTCAATTTTCGTGTAGTAGGGTTTCTAGAGGATTTTTAACGTGAAAAATACGTTTAAAATGCTAAAATTAAGTAATAAAACTAACAGGAAGGCGAATTTAAGTGTCGTTATACCTGTTACATTCGGAGGTATTTTCTTTTTTTGTTTGTTCTTTCCTCTTCTCTGCTACACCTTCGACTCGTCTAAGAACATTTTTCCTTTTTTTTCTTTACTTTTTTTTTTTATCTTTTGTCAGATTGAACAGATTTCGCAGCACGTTTGGCCTACATGGAAAACGAGATAGGATCAAAGAGAAAGGATATTCCCAAAAGAAAACTTCTCATTCTATTGAATAATTTATTGACTGTCTATCATCTTATAAATGTAATGCCTGGAAAGAAAAGAGAATTTTTCGCAAATATGAAAATAAAATTAATATATCTTCGAAAATATATTCGATAATATTAAAATAAATAATCATTTTTAAAGTAGTTTGTTAACGTTTTAACATTGTGTTTAAGCGTTATTTCTCCGCCTTTAACATTAATATTAAACACGATAGTCGCTTTAATAATGAAGCATGTAACGTTTTCTGATGATAAAAATGATTTATTTTAATGATATTAAAATAATATCGTGAGAAATGTATCAATTTTTTTACAAGGTGATGAATTCTTACAAGCAAAATTACCGTTTTCTAACATCTGGCAGCTTGTTTTCTTGTTTACTTTGCTTTATTCTATAAGAAAAAGAGAAATTTAAAATCATCCTGCTCTATAAAAAATTGAAAAAAAAATGTTAGAAAATTTTCAGATTTCTTACGCAATAAAAACAAATTTTGTAAACTAAATTTAAAACATTTCATTCTGATGTGGAGTAAATATCATTTATATTTCGAATTGTACTTACATAACTAAAATATTCAAACCTACGAGAAAGAGAGAAATGTACACGTAAACTACTGTATAAAACAAAAATCTAGTTTATATATGTTTTATAAAGCTTAAGAATTCAATTCTTAAATACGGAGGTGAGAAGAGTGTGCATATTCGAGGCTTTAAATGAGAAAGAGCTCTGTAAACTCTAGAGTCTAGACACTATTATGGAGGCTTTACGGGCTTCACATTTACGTACACTCAAAAATATTTATTAAAAATATACTAAATAGAATTTTTTTTAATATATTAAGGGCGTGGACAGAGTCGGATTTACGTATAAGATAAACGATACGAGTGGACTCATTCTACTCTAAAAGACAATTTATACATATGGTAGGGGAGATCGGGGCAACTTCGGCATGCGGGGCAAGTTTGTCAAGCGCTTTTTTTTAAAAACAAATTAAAAGGAGACTTTGGTTATAGGTTAGGCAGTTGAGTTTTATTGGTGGCTTGTTGAGTGTAGTGTTTTTATTGTTCTCCAACAAGCGTAGTTGAATTATCAAGCAAATTTTCATTTTCGTTCAATTCCATATAATATTTTTTTTCCATTTATATTGAATTGGCAGGTTTTGTTATAATTCCATGATAACGAAAGTTACTTTTCCTGTTAGAAGGATGTAACTTCAACTTATTCACGTGGCCAGATCGTGGCTTGGCATTCTGTTCTCAGGGTTGTACTTAATGTTTCGAAATCATGACTAGCGGGGTAAGATCGGCAACATAAAGCCACATTAGAAGCAAAGGATAAAAATCAAACAGATGATAAATGAAAACATGTTTGCATTTGTTATTCATGTATATATGTCTTTGAACTTGCATTTCGTTGTAATAATATTAAATGGGTGTTGGATTTGTATTTCTTTGTTTTAATAGTGAATTCCAACTTATACATTGTTAATAACATAATTTTATATACGTGCCTATCTTGCCCCATTACTGTTGCCCCTATACCAGGGGCAACTTTAATAAAAATAATTAAAATAATTACAACTTTACAAAAAGAGAGAAGTTGCCGATCTTGCCCCTATACCCGGGGCAACTTCGTCAATTTCTCTCTTCTTGTAAAGTTGTAATTATTTTAATTATTTTTATTTCCAAACTGATTTTAACCAGTTCTATAGTAAGGTAACATTCCAATAGACAATATGCAAAGATTTTTTTTCAGTTTACAGCAGTATTTATTACACAAAATTTAAGTAAAGCTTAACATGCCGATCTTGCCCCGATCTCCCCTAAGTGAAGGTGATTTGAATCAGTTTCAGGAAAATTACTTATTGTAAAATAACTATAAGAGAGAAAATTAAATTAACTACACTGTAAAAAGTATCACAAGTAATGATTGAAAGCCCGTAACTCGCGAACGTCTATGTTTACTGAAAGTGATGATGTTGACATTTCAAAATTTATTGTCAAACGATCCATTTCACCCCAATGTAAGAGTGAAGTGGATCATATTCAATTTCCATTTGGAATGAAATAGATGTCGTGCTTTTCAATTATGATATTCGAACTAATTAAATACAAATTCACTACATTAAAATAGTTTAAAATAGAACAATTCAAAAGGATTTTTTTGCAAGATGGGAATGATGAAAGGCCCTCTTAGTGAAAGAAATAAAAATAAGAGTCCTCCTCGTTATTATTATTGTGTAAGTAAGTGATCCTAGGGTTCTAGTTATGATCAGGCCCTTAAAAATTTTATTTTGGTTTTATTATTTCAGAAATTTGGAGCCATTTAGTCTTTGGGGAGACACGACCCCAAAGTCCCTATCTAGTTACACCTACTGACTACATGACTACCTAATCGGTTAGGTAGTCAGTAGTTAAGCCTTTTCCATAATGGGTATAGCTTGAGACCATCCACGTATAATACAGTCTTACTAAAACCATAATTTTAGACTAACTCTATTCATGAATTAAGAAAAACCGTTCTAATGGATTTACAACATAAAATGACAAGTTAAAATGAAGATAATGTGATACCAGACGTCATTATTTCTATTATCATGTTCGTACTGCTTATGTGTATAAAATTGTAACGTGGAAGTATTCACGTGTCGCGTCGCTCATGCATAGATATAAAAAAAAACAATTTTTTTCCGACGAACTGAAGCGAGTTTCGCCGAATACTTTATTCCTTAACTTCTAGAAACTTCAACGGATCAGTAGCACGTAGGGATAAAACATAAAAATAAAAAATATTACGCTAAAGGCGAAGCTTGATTCATTTTATCCCAACTTTCTCTATTGCCCATTATTATTTTGTGAAGGAAGGAGGGCCTCTTGTATATTGTAGCGCAGGGTCACAAGTTTAAATCTGGCTCTGGCCCGAAAAAGTTAGTGGTTCGAACCTCTGTTATCCTCCAAGAGGCTCTATGCTCTACTGATAGACAGTAAATAATTAAAATAACGCGTTATACTTTCGAAAATTTGAATTATTGGTCCCGATGTACAGTGTTGACTTCAGACATTTTTTCGGGGGTAAGATTTTAGAAAAAATATTTTCTTATAAAAGATTGGTTTGGTGGGGGTCCCAGCAATTTTACTTTTTATCTATAGGATAACGTGTCACTGTAAATACTACTTTTACACACTACAAATCTCTGCTTAAGGATAGAATAAGACATGTCCTTAAGAATAGAAGCTTTTAATTATTCATCTTAGACACATTTAGTACTTTAAAAATGGAGAATTCATCAAGAACGATGCTAAAAAGTAAGAGCATATAAAAGAATTTGAATACAAGTAGACTAATTTAGTTTAACAACTTTCTTAATGAACACAAAACCCTAAACGAAGATAACAGTTGTTGAGATTACTTTAAGGAAGAAGAAAGGCGAATGTTAAACTGTCTTTAGTTAAAAGCTTCTTAAATCTTAGTTAGTTTTTGAGATTGAAAAAGACCAGATCAGCTTTTCTACTTGATTATCTCTACTTTGTTATCGTCTGGTAGGTTAATTAGTTATAATGCACTGGGCGAACGAATCTTCATTTTTGTTGAGCTCTTTTAATTAAAAGTTAATCTTTAAGTAATGAAGAAAGTAACTAGTTGAAATTATATAGGACCTCACGTAATTATTTGGATATTCGGTCGTTTCTATACGATTAAAAAAAAAACTAAATTAATGTATATTTTATACATGTAATTGTGTTTTCGATGATAATTAAAGCTGTACAAATTTGTAATTATGTTAAATTGAAATGATCTTTACAAAAATAAAAATAAAAAATAAATCATTAAATATTGTATAATTATAATTTATATGTATCACTTGCTGAAGCGTTTAAGGCACCGGATTTGAATCCAAGTGATCAAACAAATTACAAGAATTTTTCGGGTATAGTCTGTCCTGGATATAGGCCTGTCCATTCAGCCTGGTCGAACCCGCGACAGGCATGAAAAACGCCTCTTAGTGCCCACAGGACAGAAAGGCCTCCTTTAATAAGTAATATATATATATCACTGTACTTTTATTAATCTTATAGTATATATCTTATCAATCTTCCATAGCCTTAACGTTTTTTAGGGCTAGAAGACAGTTTAAGTAATAAAAAAAGCTAATCCAAATTTATTAGTTTTTCTCCTCCATATGGATTTAGATCTGTTTTTCTTTAAAAAATTCATAAGAATCTATGTATATCTTATAGATAATGTATAATATATATGTCTCGTATATCTTAACTCAGTTTTTATTTATATATATTGAAGACTTTTAAAAAGAATTATTCTTATATAAAATATGAATATGGATTGTATAAATTTACATAGATTACTTTTTGCTTTTTTATATTCAATTTAATTGTATTTAATACACCACGCCATTCAAATTTATATAGAGGAGAAGGTGGTATTATGGAACACTGCGGGTATTATGGAACCACCCCATTTCGAACTGATAATAAATTCGAACTGTAGCGGAACGTGGATGAACTGAACTAGGCAGACATCCATAGCAAGGGGAAAACCCGTTTTACTTCAGTTAAACGGTTGTCCGTATTTAATCAGCAAATTTGTTTTTTTCAAAATTTACAAGTTTTGAATGCTAAGTGAATTTAATTATTTTTAAAATATAAATCGCGTAGTTGTAGGTTCACTGGTGCATGTATTCCGTTCCAGAGACTTAGGGGTACATATTAATCTGTGTGATGTTCACGTTTTTTAAATTTTGGTCTNATTATGCTATAGTATAATTAATATCCTGAAGGTAGTAACATGAATTTCCTTTATCCTTAATTTCAAACATTAATAATCGTATTAATCTTTAATTAAATAAAGAAATATATAAGTAACTTTTATAATATTTGATTAATTTAATATATTTTTAAGTCGGTTTATACAGAAATCGTCTGGAAGTAACGTAACGTTGACGTTAGTGTTCGATAAAAATTTGTATTCATATGATCGTGTGAAAGTTTGTTTTGGTGATGATTAAAAAGTGAAAGTCTATATTTCACCAGTTGTGGCAATGAAATGAAATTTATTTTATTCAAAATCTAATTGTGAAAGTTGGTCACGTCTTGTTTCCCAAATGCATTTGTTGACAAAATGTTACGCTATCTACGTAACGCAAAAGTCATTCGTGCTGAAGAAGATATATTTGAATGGATTTCATGCTCTAACTGTTTATTTATTTATTTTTTATTTTTTTCTTAAATTCGAAAGCTCATATGGGGCCTGCGGATAGTATTTCATTTGTTCATGAAATACTATTCACGTATGACAGTGGCGGATTACACCTAGAGCCTCAAAGGAACATAATCTACTACTATACAAAGAATGTTTCTTTATTAATAAAAAGCAGTCTTAAAATTTTAGTTTTTTGTTAGTTAAAATAACAACATTTATAAGTGTAGGAACCACTAAAAGTCTGTAATTTTTCTCTGGGCTAGCGGAAAAATCTCCATCTTACTACTTCTCGATGGCCTGCTTAAAGTAAAATCATTAAAGTTTATGTTTAGATAATCTCATTTAAAGAAGAGGCGGGGCAAAATGGATTACTTAACTTCAAATGACTAAATGGGGGCACTAAAGTAGAGGAATACTTAAACTTGTGTTGTGGCTTGGTATTATAGATCTTCTTGCGCTTATCTTGATCTTATTAATACTTCATTAATTATATAATATAAAAATATCAGACGTTACGGTTACACGAGTAAAGTCATCATCGCTGCAGGAAAAACTGATCACTGATCAACGTTATGAAAGTACCACTGTATATGCTCAGTAATTTTATTTTATTTTTTTACCTCTGCGGCTCACTAGTCGTCGAGTGGATAAAACCACCGAACATTGGTAGTTGGTCGTGAGTTCGAGCCTCTCCAACGGCTAACCACATGGAGTTTTCCCGGTTTTCTTCACGTTAGTAACACCTAGACAGTACCATAGACAGTCCTCTCGGGAGGTATCCCCCCGTTGGCATATCGCCTGCGTATTGTGCTGCCGTATACAAATAAACCAATTTTACCTCTGCAAAATGAATGACATTGCTCTGTCTATACACTGCTCTTCAGCACTGTTTGACCTCACATGACGGTGGCATGTACTAAGAGGGATGCCAAAGTGCTGCGATGCAGAACGTATAGTCATTTTCCTTTCACATGCAGTACCTAGTCCTGGCTTGTTTTATGCTTTCTTCGGACAGGCACTCTAGTTGGATATCTTATATACATTTTATACACAATTTGAAATGCATTAATAATAGAGTTGACACATTATTTTCAAGAACTGGTTTGCAGGTTTGGAATATTGTATAGGCAGAATGGATCATGGTCCATCTGATCACGTCTAGCTTCATATTTCGAAATGAGATGACTCTTTATATTTATATTGATTAAAGTTATTAAAGTGACTTTATGGACAATATATAGGCCTACTTATATTATATGGAATTGAGTTATAAGTTAAATAATTTCATATAAATACTGAGAAAAAATAAAGTAAGTTACCAGAGCTGGATTAGATTTGTTCTAACTCCAAGTTATAACATATAATAGGCCTTTTTCCTCCACCAAATAAGGATAGGTCTACATATAAAAATATAAGGCACTAAGCTTTACAAGGGGAGGCCTTAAATTACAGCTTGTTTGGTTTATAAACAAATAGAATCCCTGAGAATTACACATATTCACTTAAAACTGATTATTTTTTTGTCATATAGCATGTCGTTATTAATTTCTAGAGTTATTTTTTAAACTTACAAGCATAAATAAAAGAATTTAAAACATTTAGGCCTATATAGATACGAATAACTATTATGATAATGCTATATAACTTTTTTTAAGTTCATAGAAAGCCAATATATCTCTCTTAACTATAATTCATAGAATTTAATATAAATAGTTATATAGTTTGCTTAAGCTCTTTCTGAACATTTTAAATATAAATATAAGACTATATACAGTATTTTCCCGTGTATAACGCGCACTTTTTTGGCCAAATTTGTGAGGAAAAAATAAGGATTCGCATTATAGAAGGTAGTAGTAATTCGTATCTATATAAATGTTTTAAATTCTTTTATTTATGCTTGTAAGTTTAAAAAATAACTCTAGAAATCAATAACGACAATGACGAAGAGTTCTTGGCCTTCTATGATGGGTAAATATTGTAAATTTGTTACAGGTATAAAACATTTCTTGTACAGTACCTTGTAAATTTATCTTCTCTTGTGTTTTGTAATTATTTTATATATAAAATTTCTTGCACTATATTTTAAAAATAAATGTTAATATTCTTTTATAATAAAAAAAAACATATACCTAAATATAAAAGAATTAAAAAATTAATACGAATGAGTTTTTTCCTGAGAGTTTGAGCCAAAAACGTGGGTCCGCATTAAACACGGAAGCACATTACGCACGAAAAAATACGGTAAATAAATTTATATAAAATATATATATAAGGTAAAATAGCTAACCCTTTAATATTATTTTCTCTCAAATAGAGCAGTCAACATTTCCAGAACAAAATTCAATATTTAATATAAAAGCGAAAAAAATTTTTTGAGTAGATTAAACTTTCAGATTTGTTTATTTAAAAGATTTTCCTTGTGTATCAACAGATTTCAACTTAAATATTTCGTCGTTCGTCTGTTTATTTAACGAAATCTGTAATCTAAAAAACTGATTTAAATTATGCAGTGTTTTTGAATTTAACACGAACAAAAATACAATTTTTTAAAGAATTTATATCGAATTTTAATTATATTTAAGCCCATTTTATCATAAATATTCTATATAATGTGATAATCCTGACTGATTTTGATAGCCTGGAGTCAAAATATATTATCTAATTAATTTATCTTTCGTATTTTTGTAGAAAAAACTACAATTTGGATCACCTGACATCTTCACAAAGGCACTAAGTTGATAAGCTATATGGAAAATTAATGACTAATTATGCTATAGTATAATTAATATCCTGAAGGTAGTAACATGAATTTCCTTTATCCTTAATTTCAAACATTAATAATCGTATTAATCTTTAATTAAATAAAGAAATATATAAGTAACTTTTATAATATTTGATTAATTTAATATATTTTTAAGTCGGTTTATACAGAAATCGTCTGGAAGTAACGTAACGTTGACGTTAGTGTTCGATAAAAATTTGTATTCATATGATCGTGTGAAAGTTTGTTTTGGTGATGATTAAAAAGTGAAAGTCTATATTTCACCAGTTGTGGCAATGAAATGAAATTTATTTTACTCAAAATCTAATTGTGAAAGTTGGTCACGTCTTGTTTCCCAAATGCATTTGTTGACAAAATGTTACGCTATCTACGTAACGCAAAAGTCATTCGTGCTGAAGAAGATATATTTCAAGGTAAAAATAATGTGTAAAATGAATCTGATAGTTTTTATGGACAAAAACAATTGCAAAATTTATTCTAATTTTGTTTTTTCAACTTTCAATAATCTAATGGGTACAAGCCATTCAATTTGTTGTCATTGGACTTTCTTTTTATGCTAAGAATGGGAGTTTATTTTTTAAAATCTCATTTGTAAGAAGATCATTTAAAGTGATTTTCTTACTTGAATCCCAAATACAATTAATGTGTAACTGGAAGAGAACTAAAAAAATGTTTTCATGCAAATTTCATACTTTTTGTACCAATTACAGCAAATGGGTTGCTTTGATCTTAATAAACTTACAATTTACACCTTAAAAACTTATATTGATATTGATTAAAAACCTTAAAAACCTTAACACCTACTAACTAACTAAACACCTTAAAAAACTTATATTTATATTGATTAAAGTTATTAAAGTGACTTTATGGACAATATATAGGCCTACTTATATTATATGGAATTGAGTTATAAGTTAAATAATTTCATATAAATACTGAGAAAAAATAAAGTAAGTTACCAGAGCTGGATTAGATTTGTTCTAACTCCAAGTTATAACATATAATAGGCCTTTTTCCTCCACCAAATAAGGATAGGTCTACATATAAAAATATAAGGCACTAAGCTTTACAAGGGGAGGCCTTAAATTACAGCTTGTTTGGTTTATAAACAAATAGAATCCCTGAGAATTACACATATTCACTTAAAACTGATTATTTTTTTGTCATATAGCATGTCGTTATTAATTTCTAGAGTTATTTTTTAAACTTACAAGCATAAATAAAAGAATTTAAAACATTTAGGCCTATATAGATACGAATAACTATTATGATAATGCTATATAACTTTTTTTAAGTTCATAGAAAGCCAATATATCTCTCTTAACTATAATTCATAGAATTTAATATAAATAGTTATATAGTTTGCTTAAGCTCTTTCTGAACATTTTAAATATAAATATAAGACTATATACAGTATTTTTCCGTGTATAACGCGCACTTTTTTGGCCAAATTTGTGAGGAAAAAATAAGGATTCGCATTATAGAAGGTAGTAGTAATTCGTATCTATATAAATGTTTTAAATTCTTTTATTTATGCTTGTAAGTTTAAAAAATAACTCTAGAAATCAATAACGACAATGACGAAGAGTTCTTGGCCTTCTATGATGGGTAAATATTGTAAATTTGTTACAGGTATAAAACATTTCTTGTACAGTACCTTGTAAATTTATCTTCTCTTGTGTTTTGTAATTATTTTATATATAAAATTTCTTGCACTATATTTTAAAAATAAATGTTAATATTCTTTTATAATAAAAAAAAACATATACCTAAATATAAAAGAATTAAAAAATTAATACGAATGAGTTTTTTCCTGAGAGTTTGAGCCAAAAACGTGGGTCCGCATTAAACACGGAAGCACATTACGCACGAAAAAATACGGTAAATAAATTTATATAAAATATATATATAAGGTAAAATAGCTAACCCTTTAATATTATTTTCTCTCAAATAGAGCAGTCAACATTTCCAGAACAAAATTCAATATTTAATATAAAAGCGAAAAAAATTTTTTGAGTAGATTAAACTTTCAGATTTGTTTATTTAAAAGATTTTCCTTGTGTATCAACAGATTTCAACTTAAATATTTCGTCGTTCGTCTGTTTATTTAACGAAATCTGTAATCTAAAAAACTGATTTAAATTATGCAGTGTTTTTGAATTTAACACGAACAAAAATACAATTTTTTAAAGAATTTATATCGAATTTTAATTATATTTAAGCCCATTTTATCATAAATATTCTATATAATGTGATAATCCTGACTGATTTTGATAGCCTGGAGTCAAAATATATTATCTAATTAATTTATCTTTCGTATTTTTGTAGAAAAAACTACAATTTGGATCACCTGACATCTTCACAAAGGCACTAAGTTGATAAGCTATATGGAAAATTAATGACTAATTATGCTATAGTATAATTAATATCCTGAAGGTAGTAACATGAATTTCCTTTATCCTTAATTTCAAACATTAATAATCGTATTAATCTTTAATTAAATAAAGAAATATATAAGTAACTTTTATAATATTTGATTAATTTAATATATTTTTAAGTCGGTTTATACAGAAATCGTCTGGAAGTAACGTAACGTTGACGTTAGTGTTCGATAAAAATTTGTATTCATATGATCGTGTGAAAGTTTGTTTTGGTGATGATTAAAAAGTGAAAGTCTATATTTCACCAGTTGTGGCAATGAAATGAAATTTATTTTATTCAAAATCTAATTGTGAAAGTTGGTCACGTCTTGTTTCCCAAATGCATTTGTTGACAAAATGTTACGCTATCTACGTAACGCAAAAGTCATTCGTGCTGAAGAAGATATATTTGAATGGATTTCATGCTCTAACTGTTTATTTATTTATTTTTTATTTTTTTCTTAAATTCGAAAGCTCATATGGGGCCTGCGGATAGTATTTCATTTGTTCATGAAATACTATTCACGTATGACAGTGGCGGATTACACCTAGAGCCTCAAAGGAACATAATCTACTACTATACAAAGAATGTTTCTTTATTAATAAAAAGCAGTCTTAAAATTTTAGTTTTTTGTTAGTTAAAATAACAACATTTATAAGTGTAGGAACCACTAAAAGTCTGTAATTTTTCTCTGGGCTAGCGGAAAAATCTCCATCTTACTACTTCTCGATGGCCTGCTTAAAGTAAAATCATTAAAGTTTATGTTTAGATAATCTCATTTAAAGAAGAGGCGGGGCAAAATGGATTACTTAACTTCAAATGACTAAATGGGGGCACTAAAGTAGAGGAATACTTAAACTTGTGTTGTGGCTTGGTATTATAGATCTTCTTGCGCTTATCTTGATCTTATTAATACTTCATTAATTATATAATATAAAAATATCAGACGTTACGGTTACACGAGTAAAGTCATCATCGCTGCAGGAAAAACTGATCACTGATCAACGTTATGAAAGTACCACTGTATATGCTCAGTAATTTTATTTTATTTTTTTACCTCTGCGGCTCACTAGTCGTCGAGTGGATAAAACCACCGAACATTGGTAGTTGGTCGTGAGTTCGAGCCTCTCCAACGGCTAACCACATGGAGTTTTCCCGGTTTTCTTCACGTTAGTAACACCTAGACAGTACCATAGACAGTCCTCTCGGGAGGTATCCCCCCGTTGGCATATCGCCTGCGTATTGTGCTGCCGTATACAAATAAACCAATTTTACCTCTGCAAAATGAATGACATTGCTCTGTCTATACACTGCTCTTCAGCACTGTTTGACCTCACATGACGGTGGCATGTACTAAGAGGGATGCCAAAGTGCTGCGATGCAGAACGTATAGTCATTTTCCTTTCACATGCAGTACCTAGTCCTGGCTTGTTTTATGCTTTCTTCGGACAGGCACTCTAGTTGGATATCTTATATACATTTTATACACAATTTGAAATGCATTAATAATAGAGTTGACACATTATTTTCAAGAACTGGTTTGCAGGTTTGGAATATTGTATAGGCAGAATGGATCATGGTCCATCTGATCACGTCTAGCTTCATATTTCGAAATGAGATGACTCTTAAAAAGCCTGAAGCCCGAAAGTAGCACACTTGTCTTAAGAAAAGAAACAAATACTCATTATTCAATACTTAAGTGAAACCTCACACTTCCATTGATTAAGAACAGATAGGCAAACGTATCTTTATAATATTTTTTTCAAAACAGCGAAAATGAAACTTCAACTCACCTTATTTTAATCGATAACAAAAGTCTTCCAGCACCTTCGATAACAAAAGTCTTCCAAAAGTCATTCTACGACCTGTAGCACTAACCATAATGATGTTTACTGCCACATATGTTACTATATGTTACTATATATGTTACTAATTGAATTGAATTGACGGACTGAACTCAGCTGCGCCTTCTCCGAGACAGGAAAAATCACATTTAGCAGAAAAATACGGGACGGTCGCACGGGGAAGCGACTGATCCGACCCAGAGTGGAACGGCCTGGGCGGGGTGTTCGACCACCCCGCGGCCCGAATCGTGTCCCTGGCAACAGATCAGGGACCAATAGAGTTACAGAGGACCACCGTTCGGAACAACCAAAGAGCGGAATTTCAGGTGAAAAAGACATAAAAGCTCGAAATCCCAAGGACACGGGAAGGTTGGGATCGAGAACGTCCAACCTTGTGCACGTCATTGCGGATACTCCAACGAAGAACAAAAGAGAAACTCCAAAGACTCCGAGCGCAGGGCAACAAGGGACTTAACTTCCCATCGACGTTTTCTTCACTCCGAGACCTCCCGCATCCGAATCTTCTCAGAACATCTATGAAAGGACGGACGAACACTCGCTGGTTGGTGTAACCTTTCCGGATCATCAGAGACAAACTTTCCCTTTTCCGGATTGATCTATACCAACCGGACTGTGTAATCCCATCCGTTGTAAGCATGTCTTTTATAAACGCGCCAAATTTTGTTAATTCGGTCTCTGTGTGAGTCTCTTTGCATCCAGCAACCGCTACTCCCATACGTTAAATCCGTGGTCCGCGGAACAGGGGTGCTTTGTGAATCCACTTCAAGTGTTCCGCGAAAAAATCAAATATACAATTAAAAATTGTTGCAAAAGAAAAATCGATGCAATGTACAGTACAATAACTTTTGTATGGGAATGTAATCAGCAAACGCCAATGACGTCATATATTAGACCAAGTGCCCCCTGTTTTAAAGCTACTGTATTGTAAATGTTCCGCGGAAAAAATGTCAAAGTTTAGTGTTCCCCGACATCAAAAAGATTGAGAACAACGGCGTCATCCTGACCAATCGCGGGAAAAGCGAGGGTCACTAGGCCTTTCACCTAAGGCATCCTTACACTGGACGTTACTAGAAATTCATCCGCTTTGTCCATTTTTTCTAATCTTTCCCTAGTTAAAGTAACATCATTATTCATTAAGCTTATGCAAGTTAATCGTTGCATAAAATTCATTAATGCTGAAATTATTGTAAAAATGTGAAATTTATCATAGAACATAGAAGTAAACATATCATGCCATTATATTAATATGTATACTTACAGGTTAATATACAATTTGAGTATAAAATGGTAATTCTACTTAATTAAATTAGAATATATCAACATCATTGATAGTTTATTATATATATGAAAATTACGCTCAAAAGTAGCTTAAGTAGCACGACTATGCTTATACATGTTGATAATAGTATAAAATTCACTATGATAAATGCAGGATTTTGGTATTTTCCTGAAATTATTTATCAAAATACAGTATCTACCTGTATAAACCGGATTAAATATCATCTGTATAAATCATAATCGCGTGGTATCGAAGGTTACGTTTTAAACAAGTTTTATTGCATTAAATTCATGTTTTCTAAACACAATGGTCACATATTATGCTCTACTATATGCTTACTTATATTAAAAATCACATTTAAATAGTATTTTTATAAGCTTTTATAATATAATAAAATGTAACCCACTAAAATCTAGTTAAATTATTAATAGATATATAGAAAATATATTTAGACGCACAGGTTTTACCGTGTATATTTATTACCTTTATCGTCACACCTTTAAACGTAAATATCTTAAAATTAAATTAATTCTTAACCTTACTTGAAAGCGAAACTTTGATTTAATTAGCGAGTAGTTTAATTGTGCATCTTCTATTTACATGTGCATTGGGAGAGCTTCATTATCCTAATGTCCATGCTGTCAGGGGACACAAAAGAGATCAAGTTACTACTACTAAGTGTTCTATATTATCTAGATAGTCGCAGAGCAATGCGACAAACTCTTCCACGTTTATCTAAGATGCTTTCATATTTTCAGCATCCTTTCTCATAAATCTAACACGTATATTTGTTATGGATGTTTACCTCCATCGGTCACATCTTCAGCATCCTTTCTCCGTGTAGGGAGTAACGCCTGTAAGAAATATGTATATAAAAAATTAACATGAAGAAGAAATGTTATATTATTTATTACAATAATATATATAAATTTTTGGTGTTATATGTTGAGCAATGAATCCTTTTGAATGTTCTCTGTTCGTGCCATAAGAACGTACTTTGTTTTTTTTTATGACACGAGATTTAAGCGAAAGTTTTCACCAAAAATTCCAGCAACGTTAACCGAAATATAGGTAAAAGTTGGCTACATGCCTATAAAAATAATGCCAGGAAACAGTTTTCTCACACAAAGAATAGGAAAGAGATTTAGAGTGATAAGCCACGTATACCAAGAACAAAAGATGTACGCAATAAAGAAAAACTAGAGAAACTTGATTACATCGTTTGATATAAATTAAACTATTTTATTTTATAAAAAATAACAATGGCGGCTTCTTTATGTTATTTTATAAATATACAAAAAGATAATCTTCAGATTAAACACAACCGAATTTCATAGGAGGGTGATAAGTTAAAAAGATGATAACGCATCGTTTCTAGGATATTATATTAATATTCACATTATCACAGTCAAACCTCTGAACAATGGCCACTGACAGGAACAAAAAATGCCTGTTTTTTTGGAAGTTATTTTGTATTTATTTCAAACGTTCCGCCGTTTACAGGAAGCCTTTACTAGAGGTTCGACTGTTGTAAATCATAACTACTACATTAAACACTTAAAAATTATAATATTCACGTGAAACCATAATTTTTCTTCTAAAACTAATATTACTTTTCGTTAAGTACACGCTAATAAGCTGGCGTGTGACCTCTTGCATCCAACGTACTATCTGATCTTGAAGATAAATTAAAAACTAATTTAGTTATAAAAAATTAATCTTTTACGAAAAAAAAATAATTTAAAAAATTAGATTTCCGTCCATAAATCATTAATTTAAATCTGAAATAATTTTTTTTTGCACTTTCGACTGCCGAATTCAAAAATGAAAGGCACTTAACAGCCTTAAAAAACAGAAATATAAAGGAAAGCGAATTAAATTTTATAGAAAATAAGATAAATTTCGACTGAAATTTTTATATATAACAGAAAATCTTATTATTATTTTCCTGCAGTGCACAGCTACCAGCACAGATGCACACAAAGCGCAAGAGTAAAAGGCGAGAACTCGTAATCCTATCAATATTCTACTTTTAGAAGAATTTTTCTTTAAAAAAATATTTACGAGAATTTCTTATAAGTATATTCCTGCATTCTTAAAAAATATTCATGAGTAGGAACCTAACATGATCAAATAATAAAATTAAACGCTAAAAACGTTATTCATTTTCCAAGTTTAAGTCCATATTATTGACCCATTATTTAAACCCATTAATTCCTATTTAAAACGTACGGTATAATATACTAAAAACAATTAATTTTCAAAGTAATTTAAAATTTTATTGACTAAAATTTACAAGTTTTAAGATACTTTTAAGCCCATATAATTTATTAGATTCCGAGTTGCATGATTTTCAAATTATTGACTCATTATTTAAACCTATTAATTTAAGATAACTACAAATTTCAGTTATTGTTATATACAGTTATAGCCGAAGAGCAAAGCAGCTGTTCCTTTAAAGTTAACATTATAGTCAATGTTACCCCCATTTTAGTAGGTTTGCATTATGAATCTATTTACACGCTTCACCAAATTGGGACATTAATACGCTTGCTTTATATGATCATACTATAATTTGACTTCATCTTTGATATCTTTAATTATACAACTTGCATATATTACAAATGATAAATCGAAATCTACTCCGCTTCGTAATACTTTATCGTGTTTATCAACAAGCGTAAAGGGTGTATTTTAAATCACGTTTAATAAATTAAAATTAACAGTATAAATGTAAAATCATAATTTTTTTAATATCTAAAGATGTAAAATTAATTAACGTAATAGAAATTCTTAAATATTCTTCTCTAATTATAAGATTTTTAATGATGTAAAAATGATTAACATTTTACGTTTTTAATTATCGATTTTAAAAATTAATTGTGTAGATATACAAAAAATAGTTTTGTATTTTACTTCTCTATCATTTTCTATTTCTAATTAATTTAATAAATCTCGCATTCGTTAAAAAGAATATTTCACAAAACTCAACTTTCTACTTATTCATATCATCTTTCGCATCGATTGGCGCCTGCGTGCGGCTTGGCTGCAATACAATTTTAAAAAAATGTTGTTGTTATTATTATTACTAATTTTTTTAATTTTTATAATATATTTTGACGTCACGTTCCTTCCTTAATCAACGTAAGGGCAAGTTTCCTCTAGTTTAATTCGTGATAGAAAGTATAAACTTAATTTAACAAGGCCTCAGAATAGCGTTAAAAATCACTAACAGATGATAACCTATCGAGTTTCTCTTAATTGTGCGACTCGCCCTATAGCAAACATTTGTAGTATGTGCATTACATCCTCGAGTGCGTTTTGTGAATCCGTATCAAAGGTGTAAGAAGAGCCGATATCCAAAGAGAGAGAGACATCCCATGAGATACCAGTAATTAGTCGTCTGTGATCAGATTACAGAACGGACACTCCACATCCCATTGGAGGAATGAATCGGCAGATAGCTCTTCAATCTTCCATTTAACTACTGTCGATCCCCTAGAGACAAGACTAAGTTATCAGATCTCTCTTCCATTCACAATTTTTCCTGCTTTTTTCCTCCCCCTTTAAAAATCTGTTATCTAAACCTTAAACTATATCCTCGTTGAAATGTGTAACAGCACTTCTTTTCTAGCGATTAAAATTTATCAGAATAAATCCTTAAAAAGTGTAAAGTTTATTCAGAGATTTCTTAACAATTTTCCAATCTTTCTAACGCTATACATCGAACCATAACTGATACATCCACCATATATCAATACTTTATTTTCTTTTTTTTAGCTGAACTTTCCTCTCGTATATACAATTTTTGAAAGCTTTTAATTGAATAATATTAAATTGAATGTGATTAAGGTAAGAAAGATGATGGAATCGATCGGTTATTAAAAAGTTGAAGCAAATTTTACGAGCGGAAAAACTCGTAAAACTCACAGATTATATAGACATTGCTTACGTAGAAAGATACAGGTTATTGTATAAGATGAGATATATTTTCCGATCGATAAAACGGAGTTTTTAACTTAAAAGATCTTAATTAAATTTTATCGATTTTTAAATTTTAATTCCAAAATTTTAACTGTCGTTTAATAACATTTGCCTTATGTGCCGAATTATGAATAATATTCAACAGATTTTATACCTTTCGGAGATGGTTTTACGGGCATCCAAACGACTTCGATTATTTTACAACCCTATACATAACATAATAAAAGTTATAATTCCTTAATTAAATGCATTAGTATATGATCCACTTCCTGTAGAATTTTTTCTCAATTTTATAAAATTTAAAGATCATAAATTCGTTTATAACTTTTCCTGTAACTAATAATATTTTTTTCATAACTTCCCGAAAAAGTTAATAAGGGTATTCTACGAGAAAAAAACATCTTATTTTCGGGTAAAAAATTTATTATTTAATTTATAATTAGTCAGATAAGAACATAAATACAGGGCGGCTCGAAAGTCAATTAACCGATTTTCTTATTTATTGATAGAAACTTTGCAAAAAATTGATGAATGTCCTGCCACGCAACACGGTTAACTGACTTTTGCGTCGAATAAAATTAATTTAATATTAAAGGCATTAAACTTTATAAAATGTAATATTATGGAATGCTTGGATGTTTTAAAATATTCTTAATTTAAAATAATAATTCAAAATTTATTAGGTAAACATTTTAAGATATTTTAAAAGAGATTTTAAACTATACGTAAACGATTTTTTAATGTAATTTTTATACAATTACTACTAAATTACACTCATCACTTAATTAAACACAATTTAAATATCAAATTTTAAAAAACAACTTAATTACAAAAAAATCAACTATTTAAATCTTTATTTTCATAAAATTAATTGAAAAACAAATTTTTTTTACACGAATTAAAATGATAAAAAACAAATATCTTGCGTACGGAATATATTTACATAGCCATTCTTTATTATTAATCAATCTCTATTGATGTGGGTTTACTATAGCAAAGTGTATAGAGCCTAAAGAAGGAGGAGAAAGAAGAAGAAAAAATATGTAGCGGTGTCTAATCCAATTCAGTGGAGACTAAATTAAATTTCTGACACACTTCGTAAGATTTACAAGACGGGATCTTCAAATTTATTTATTTTCTAGACGTATAGCCAATTTTTGTGATAGAGTCTAAGAAGAAGAGATAGAGACTTTGTCAACAGTAGAAATTACTATCGTTTCTTTGACGTGTTTCGCGTGTTGCATGCCTGTTACTGCTATAGAAACATTTACTTTCTTTTGTGTTTTTGTTTTTTCGAGGATCAAGATGTGTAATATATCGGTTTTGATCCGCATGGGGTCTATGAAACTTCGTACTACGGAAGTAATAACCGTATTTCAATTGCAGGCGGTCTATGAAAGTATTAAAGTTTTCAAACTAGATAAACAAGAAAATACTTAAAATGTTTTAGTGTATTTTTAATTATTTTCTACAGACGAGTAAAAGTATATTATTATTTATATTTTATATTTTGTTTAGATTATTAAATATAATCAGGAATTTACAAAAAACATTTTAATAAAAACTTCTCGGCAGATGGCAGCACTTATTTAACCAAACGAGAAAATCGCTTAGAAAAGCGATTTTTGTTTGTTTGTTTGTTTGTTTTTTTTTATAAAATTCAAAATTAAAAAATTCTCAAAACAATTATTTTGGATAGTATTTATTTTTTAGTATAATAAAATAATATTAATGATATAATACAGCATAATTGCTAATAAATAATTGTAAAATATTTAACTCGCGCGAAATTTTTATCGTTAATTTACCGAACGTTCTCGTTAATTTTTAAATTTAACAATAGCAAGAGAAAATTATTTTGTTTATAAAATAAATGATGTTATTTTGAAAATAATCGTAACATATTCGTGCTATTAATGATAGTATTATTTCTGTTTTAAAAAATGAAATATTTAAAAGATTTACGTTGTAAATAAAAATATTCAAAACAAGTTAATTTAATGAAGTAACAGGAAGGCGATAGCGATTTCGAAAAACACTACTCTATCGCGCTGCGTCGGATCGAGATCGTGTCGTGGTATTGTAGATAAAGAACACAGTAGGCCAACTGTAATACCGTAATTTAAAAAAAAAAAAAAACGGATTTTGAAAATTGGAGCAACCAAAAATTTGCTATTTTAAGTATCGTTTGGAATTTTACATATCTACATATAGTGCCGAATAAATAGGCTTACCAAGAAAAATTGAGTTCTTCCCGGAAAATACTGGGATGCTTCAATTCCAAGACATGCCGGATATCTATTTTTACTCTGCCACTTTAAGAAATACAAATTAAAATGTGGAAAAAAGAAAAATATATACTTATATAATTCATTGTAGGAAACGTTTTTAGAACAAAATCCTTCTATATTAGATGACAGTCGAAAAAACCAGGAAAATCGGGATATCTGGTAACTTTGAAAAGAGAACGCATTGAATATAAAAGCATTCACGGCATTCACGGCAGAATGGCTGAGCGGTTAAGGTGGCAGCCTACCTCTCTGGGGGACCCTGGTTAGAATCCGGACGGTTCGGAAAAATCCCCAGGAATTTTTTGGGGGGTAATCCGACCGGATACGTCGGATTACCTCCCCGTCCCTCACCACCAGGTCGCCCATTGTGGGTTTGCCGAATTCGTAATGGGATTGCTAAAAGAGGCCCTTTTAGTGCCCACAAGGCAGAAAGAGTAAAAAAAGAATATAAAAGCATTTCTCTATTATTGAAAAACTGGAAATTTAGAGTTAGCCGCTTGAGTTTCAATACCCTCGACACAAAGTGTTTCACGAATCTTGGCCGAGCTGTAAAAAGGCGCATTAGCAGAAACTAATCGTGTCATTTCGCATGAACGAAGACAGGAGTCTGAAAAGACAATAAAAATCGGATTAATGACATAAGCCACACGTGCAAGTTTTGATCAATCAGAACACAGGATGACGGTGCTTTTGTTTATTCTAGCCGTATAAAAAAATTCGAACCCGGCAAAAATATATCAAACGATCTGTAAATACAGTAATGTCTGTAACGCTCCTCGGATCTAATAAACTACTATACAAATCTTTTAAACATTTTTACAAAGTACATGACTTTGAATTCTGCCTTAACCTTTACTTTTTATTAATTCGTTCTAAAAATTAAATTTTATTTTTTTTGCAAAAAATGATAACATTCACTTCTCTTATCTCCGCTAGAGGCAGCATCGTCACATCCCTCAGTCTGTGTCTTTTCACAATAAAATACAGTATTTTTGCAAATTTTACGATGTACTTTTAATGCCAGCGTGGGTGTGTATTTTTATTGATTCTTAGTCATAACAAAAAAATTTAACTCGTTAAATTAAATATAAAAAATTTATAACGTTCTCGAAATGATTTCTCAGCACTGTCCCTTTCTACATTGATTGGTTCGTTTTGCAAGCACGTGTTCATTCTATGTAAAATGATTCACCTTTTATTTTTCCGGCTTTATGTACATGTTACCGCTAAAGCTCGAAATCCGTTAATGTGCACATTACCTAGCTAATCTGCACATTAACTAGGGTGATCCGTTAAAGTTGCTAAAATTGTTCTATTTCTCAAATTACCTAGGTAATGTGCAGATTACCTAGATACTCTGCACATTACCTACTAGGCACTCGGTAAAGTGAACATAAGATTTTTGCTGGAACAACAGCAACGTTTCTGTACGCTTAAATTAACATAATGTTATTTATTTAATTTTCGATATCTAAAGAATCAAGTTAATACGATCAAACAATCAACAAATTAGTTGATTAAATCAATCATCAATCAATTAAAAAAACAATTAAATACAAAAATCAAACGGTTTAAAATATTATTACTATTAGGGAAATGAATTTGCAAAACATATGATAAAATTGTACTTACTTATTAGTGCAATCTAAAGATTGGTGACACTTTGAATTACATAGCAATCGGTTTTTGCGACAAGCACGCCTATTTGTGGTACATTTAGATTTGCAGTCACATTTTCTGAAGCCCTGCCCAGTACCAAGGGATTGTTTTATTGCTGTTTGACGTAAAGATATTTCTACAGCAAGGACATCCATCTTCTTTCGTCAAAAATCTCTCTTTGCAAACACTGAATTCAGATTTTGCATACAATTGTTTTAATTAATATACCTGTTTTAGTATCAAGTTTATAAAAGCCATCCTCTGTTTTACTATGAACCACAGCTAAAATTTTGTGCATCAGTTTTTGCATCAATTTTCTGATTTTTCAAGGTCTTCTTCAGTTTTTATCGAATGTAATACATTTTGTGGTATAATAGAAGAAGACTGGAAGAGTGGAAAAATTAGAAGATTCACAAGAGACTGTGATTATGAGATCACAGTCAAATCTTACTCAAGAGGACATTCCGTTATCCCCTGCTTCTACAGAATCACCTATAGAAATTCAAGAATTTATCGATAATAATTTTAAACTGCCTTCTATACCGTTGATTGATGATGCAGTCACGAAGAATATTTAGTTACCCTGCACCTCCAAGGAATCGCCTCTGCAAGTTGAAGAAGTCATCACTGAGTTACTCTCAACTTCAGCAGAATCGCCATCACAGTTTCGTACGGAGCCTGTAAAGAGCACTATACAAGACATAGTCTGTATTGTTTGCTCAAAAGCAGCATCAAGTGCTCACAAGTGTAAATCGTGTAATATGTTTGTTCACGCAGTTTGTGGTGAAGTAGATCCTAAAGAGGAAGGGTATGGTAAGAATGTATTGTGCATCATCTGTAAAAAGAATATGGATCAGAAAATACAGCGTGATGAAGCCAAGAAATGTTTAGAAAAGCAAGCAAAGAAAATGTTAGCAGTTTCTAATGCAAAGCACCCAAACGTCGATGAAGGTTTCGCTGTGAGAATTAAAGTACCCGAAGAAGACAGAGCAAAAACTGATGCACGTTCAATTTTAGCTGTGGTTCTTAGTAAAACAGAGGATGGCTTTTATAAACTTGATACTAAAACAGGTATTTTAAAACAATTGTATGCAAAATCTGAATTCAGTGTTTGCAAAGAGAGATTTTTAACGAAAGAAGATGGATGTCCCTGCTGTAGAAATATCTTTACGTCAAACAGCAATAAAACAATCCCTTGGTACTGGGCAGGGTTTCAGAAAATGTGACTGCAAATCTAAATGTACCACAAATAGGCGTGCTTGTCGCAAAAACCAATTGCTACGTAATTCAAAGTGTCACCAATCTTTAGATTGCACTAATAAGTAAGTACAATTTTATCATATGTTTTGCAAATTCATTTCCCTAATTGTAGTAATATTTTAAACCGTTTGATTTTTGTATTAAAGTTTTTTTAATTGATTGATGATTGATTCAATCAACTAATTTGTTGATTGTATTAACTTGATTCTTTAGATATTGAAAATTAAATAAATAACATTATGTTAATTTAAGCGTACAGAAACGTTGCTGTTGTTCCAGCAAAAATCTTATTTTCACTTTACCGAGTGCCTAGTAGGTAATGTGCAGAGTATCTAGGTAATCTGCACATTACCTAGGTAATTTGAGAAATAGAACAATTTTAGCAACTTTAACGGATCACCCTAGTTAATGTGCAGATTAGCTAGGTAATGTGCACATTAACGGATTTCGAGCTTTAGCGGTAACATATACACAATTAGGAAAAGTATTGGAATCATGTTAAATTTGACCCTTCGAGTTGTTTGAAAATCTTCACATTTCGAAAATCCCTAAACACAAAAAAGGTAAGAAAACAAAGAAAAAACTTCCCGTTTGTGTGTATGTTAACGTCTATTTTGTTTAATATTTCAGGCAACGGAGTGCGGGGGGGGACAATTTTCAAAAGAAACCAGATGTGAAAAAACCCATTTTTCATAATTATAACAATTATTATTTAAACATTCGGAAAAATCTCATTTTACTCGAAAACTATTGGCACATTAATTTTACTTTTCTAGCTTTGTTATATATAACAAAGAAAAAGTATGACAACCAGTCAAAAAAATGACCCCCCCCCGAAAGTTTTTACATTTCTGGATTCGGGGAACTTTGAAACGTCAAGAAATGAAAAAAAATCCAAGGTTTTTTCTGCATGTATGGATGTTAGTATCTGGGGAAAGCACGATTCTAGTCACTAACTTTAAAGCTTAATAATTCTTGTGCTTTTTGTCGAAAATTTCTGAAATTTTGCAGAGAGGTTTGTGTATTAAGGGATGCCATTAAATTTTGGTGGTTAAAGGTCGAGGAGATGGGGAAACAGAGAGAGATCGTGTGCCATATCTGGAGTACGGTCGGACTTAATGACGATTTTATTCGTTATTAGCATTCACAAATTTTTATAAAACCCTCCCATCAAAATTAAGCCTACTTCCATTTTATAATAATTAAAAATATAGAATGTTTTATAACAAAATCTAATAACAGATGGCGCCACATACAATTTCTTTATTAATAGTATGGTTAATAATATAAAAGTTATTTTTTTAATAAAATTTCGTAACAGTTGGGAAAGTTACGCAACTCGTTGCTAGATTTTTTTAACTTATGATTGTAAATTCGAAAATATTTTACTAATGAATAGTAATTAAAGTTTGCTTTTAACTAATTATATGAAGTATTGATCAAGAGAGTTGCTATTCAATATCTGTGTTTATACAGAGATGCATAAGATGCAAAAAGTATGTATGTCATACTCGTCTACTTTATCGATTACGGAAAAGTCTTTCATAAAATTCATCAAGAAAAACTAATCGTTTCTCAACAACAAAGGATTAGATAAGCAAGATAGAATTTATGCTAAGACAAACGTTATACTGCAACAAAGAGTAACTACTAAATTAGAAAACTCTTATACAAAACAAGTAGAAATCCCGAGAGGAGTTTATCAGCCTGTATATTATCTTTTCTTCTTTTCAATCTACAAAGCGAAGAAATAATGAGAGGCGCTTTGCAGACAACAGAAGAAGTTAGGAAAAGTATTTTTAAGATTAAATTGTAACTATTTTAAATAAGTGATGTCTTCAATATACATCTGAGAAGGGCCGTTACTGATGGCCGAAATAATAAAATGAAGGAAACGAAATCAAACTCCTGTTATTTAATTGCAATGTCTTTTTGAACGAATAAAATATGAAAGACACGTCTACGTTTTCTTTTTCTTCATTGAGAATCGACAAAAAAAGAAGAAATCAGCTTTAATAATGAACTGATAAATATTATAAGAAACAGTTTTCATAACAGGAATTGAAAAGAATCTCTACAGCTTGTTTAACAGTGCTAAAAAGCACATGCCTAAGAATGGAGTGCAAAAAATCGAAAAACATCAGTGCCCTAGTGCAAAAAACCACTGAACACTGATCGTGGGTTCGCGCCTCGCAAATGGGCTGGACACGTAAAGTTTTTCACCCTGCGTTTCTTTATGCAGCGCTCGAGAAGCGCTTTACAGCGAACACACTGAAACTGGTTTCTAATTGGCCAACACTGCTCGTGACGTCATTCTGCTACACTCTCGCTGCATAAAGAAACGCGGGGTACGTTTTCTTCACATTTGTAACTCCTAAATAGATTCATTTCCCTTCGTAAGTCTCCAGGAGGCATTCCCCTCGGCAGATCGCCCACGTGTCGCGTTGCCGTAATGAAAATACTGTAAACGAAACCAAATCAAGAATGGATCTCGAGATCAATTAGGATTACCACAACAAAATTACAAAAAAAATGCGAACACCTAAGAAATTTTGATAAAAATGTAATATAAATATTTAATCTTTACTAATTTTATGTTATAAATAAAACAAAAAAGAGAAGTCCTGCTTTTGTTTTTATCTTTTTTACAACTACAGAAATCCGCCCAGTTTTACGTTGAAAAGAAGCCATGTCTGGGAAACAGAGAAGGTATGGTAACCGTAGAGCAACAGAAAATAAAGAAAAATAGTAATCTGCAGTAACCGAGAAAGACCAAGTATAAACATTATACTGTAATTAACAATTAGGTTACAAGTTGAACTTGTAACCTAATTGTTAATTATTTTTAAATTTATTTTTTTTTTTGAATTGGCAACATAGCTGAAAATTGGCCGTAACATGATAATTTGCCAAATGCCCGCCAAATATTTATTTTGGCTGTTAGTGTATGAGTTAGTACATTTTTGTTTTGTTTAAATTTGTGCAAGTCGTCGCAAAAGTTCACAACTTAACTCACATCCAATTGTCCAATAATGAGCACGACCATCTTCGTCAAAAGTAAGGACATTGTTTAGCAGAGTTCTGTGGGATATACTAAAACAGCAGCCACATTCACTTGACACCAGTTCATGCAACTTTGACCTTTTTCCGGAAAAAAAAAGAATTTAAAGGCAAGCGCTTCGAGACATCTTTCTGTCTTTCTGTCTCATGTCTTTCTGTCAGCTTTCTGTCTCATGGCGGTCTCTTCAGATACTGGCTGAAAGTGACACGTTTCTCAGAAGTTTGGCAACGGGTTGCTCACGAAAGTGGAGATTACATCGAAAGACTGATTACTAAATGTTTATTTTATTTTAAAATTATTAAGTTACAACAACATTGTCACTGCATATAAAATGCACAGGTATTACTTTTGTCCGTTGTAAAACTTAACCAAAAAAAAGTAGAATAAAAAGAATTGGGATTTTTGAAAAGTGGCATATATGTGGGTATTAAAAAATGACTTGAATGAAAAATGAAGTTGTCCTCAGAAATAATACTCTTAAAATTAATATATATGTATCTCATATCACAATTAATCATAAATTGAAAGATAAATGAAAGACAGAAGTGGGGAAGGAAAAAAACTTTACTACCTAGACATTAAATAATGGATTTGAGGAAAAACTGAGAATGGATCTTAATTTCAGTAATTATATAACCGATGTTTGTTTATCATCGATCTCAATTTATGATAGCACAAGAAAGAGCAAACATATTATTTTCTATACAGATAGAAAGAATATCGACCTGTATACATAAATAACTAAAAATGATATAAGTGAGTTATTTCAAGTATTTATTATTGAGCTGCAATTTAAAAAGAATTATAGATCTGTAAATTGTCACGTCGACCGCGTGTCTGTCTGCCTGTCCTCCCTTAATCTCAAGAATGATGTTAGATAGATTTAAATGGAGACCATATATGGAGAGCTTAGAGAATGAAAGCCCGATTAATAGTACAAGTGATTGCCAGTCTAAATCGGAAGTCACGTGATTCCAATTCAAAACTTTTCCCGTGACAGAGTTACATAGATGACCATCAGCATGACTTCATTGTTATCAGGAAACGTATGATGTACAGGAGCAAAACACTAGTAATTTGAGATTCAGAACATATATTTTTAAATTAAATTAAAATGATTAAAAATTGCAGCCTGGTATTATAACGATGTCACAATAAATTATTGCTAATTTCATTTTACATTTCTTACAAACCGACTATGAAACTGCAATTATGTCGTTGAAAGAGCGATTGTAAGAGTATTAGATGACGAGTATTTATCATAGCAATGCAGTACAGTATTTATCATTGTGTAATCACAATGATAAATACTGCATTACTACGATATAACTGAACAAATTGACACTTGGATCGTATCCGAAAGCTTTAATTTTAGATAAGAGATAATTAACTTCATGTAAAACGTATGTAAAAATTAATTAAATGCAACGAACTGCTTTAATTTGGTTATTTTGCGTTAGATGATTTCACTCTCTTTTTAATCGGAATGTTGGATAATAAATTAACCTGAAAATATCAAACAATAATAAAAAGTATGTTTAAAGCACGAAAAGAAAAGAAATTGTAAATAAAGATATTCAAATATTACCCCAAATTTTCATTATCAAAACAACAGAGTACTCAAAGATCGAATATTTGTAGACCTGTAGAACATTTCAAGATGCCGCTGGCCTTTTATGTTTTATTTTAATTGATTCCATTTTTGAAGTAATTATGATTAATCTTCTTGTGAAAAAATACCAGTAAGATGAATACATTAATAAATTGCTATAATTTAACAGCTAACCTTCACTAATATTAAGTTCTTTGATTTTCATTTTCATTACACTGACACTTCACTATAAATAAAAGGCAATACTTCGTAAAGTCTGATAAACCTACATCATGGAGTGCTGATTTTTTTTATTTATTTAAAATTAATGTCACAGAATAACATATACGGCAGGTTATAACTTACATTATCATTCCCCATTTGGAATTATTAGTCTAGCTTTTTCTTTTTTTATAACCCATTGTTAGATTTGTTATGAAAACAGTTTCAGACAATTTGTAATAATTATTTATATTACTTTTTACACCATAAAGTTATTGTATAAATTGATTTGATAGATTAATTTTCTGGTCTTTCAACTGACGATTCAGCGTTTGATTAAAATCAACGATTTCGTTGATTTAGTTTTCTTGCATATAAATCTACCAATTTATTATAAAAATTAATGGAAATTACTTCATACACTAGCAAAGAAAAGCGTATTTATTTAAAATACCGATAATAATGTAGTAATGCTTTTAATTTAAATCATTCAGATTAGAATTTTGTAAAAACAGATTATATTACAGAATTCTTTATGTAAATAAGGCATGATGAAGCTGCAATTCTCGTTTGTGAGTGCTACTGTTAATTAAAAAGAAAACTTTTTTACTAAACTTTTAAAATGTTTTTAAAGCAAGTTCCATGTGCAATAGAATTAATTTTGACAAATAATATTTACACAAAGCAAAATAAACTAAAGGACAATGTAATTTTATCGCTGGTTATTTTTTTTCCGTTCTGCTTGAAATTGCATGCATCATAGTAACAATAACTTAATATGAAAGATATTTATTTTGAATGAATAGCTTTGAAATTAACTAAAATGATCAAACCTTTAATATTCATTATTGATACATAAAATCAAATATTTGATAAATTTAGTTGTATAATGAATCATTTTGAAAAGTAGAGATTTGTATCGCATTAATAATTTAATAGTAGCAAATATAATTTATATATAGAAAGCATAATATAGTACTCTTAGGAGAGCACCCTCGGGATCGCTGCGTCATGCTCCCTCTTATCCGAAGTAACCAGATTACCCAGTGGGTTGGTATTCGATTCGCTCCACTTTTTCGTGTATTAGGAGCTTATGTTTATTAGGAGATTACACTTGGAAATGTTAAAATTCGTTATTAGGTTATATAATTTTACTGTAACTTACACATTGGTTTCCATTCTTATATCATCAATTTTATTGTTCTATGAAATAATCAGTAAATACAATATATTTACCAGTCAGATTACTTTCAATTCTTTCCAGAAATACAGTAGATCTAGCTGAAAAGATGTGAACTTCTTCGCTCCAAAATTTCTGAATGCTCTCTATTGGGACGCAAAGCATGAAAACAAATAAGTACAGTACTGTCTTTAAAGTAAGTCCACTTGACTAGTTATTAATCATTTCTTGTCCTCTATCCTCGAAATGAAAACGTACAGTACACATGATCTATGCTCGTTCATCTATATTTTATAATACCCTTTTAATACGCGTTCATTATGATTCTATGAGAAATATTTTGATTATCCGTTTATTACAAAACTGACCAATGTAAGGTTTTACCAAATCTCAACAAATATTATATTGTAGACAGCCGTGTCGTCACGAGCGGTGATGTACAGTACAGTAAGATTAAAGATAAACCCTTATAAATCTTTCTTATGCGGACTGCTGTTCTAAAAGTTCCGCTGATAATGGAGTCCCGCTAATGTAAAAAGTGTAAAGGGAGAAAATTGAGAGTGATTATTTTTTTATCTCTTACTTCACTCTTTGTTGACACTTAATTATACACTAATTAAAATAAAGGTTAAAGATAAAGATAAATTTACATACAAATGAGTATTTTCTTGTGAAAAATTCCGATATGTAAAATCCTGAAATATCTTCTGAATAATACAAGAAATTAATAATAGATTAACTTTTCTTCCAGGGCATTCTTTCATTTCCCGAAATAAAAAAAAAATTGATGTAAAAGCAAAGCTTTTAAAATTAAAGCACATGATTCATTCTAAAAACCTTTTAAAGTATGTGTCATATTTACACAGATTTTAAATAGAATTGTGTGTTTAAATATAATAATGGGAAATTAACTAAGTTATTTTTCTCATCCTAATAAGAAAAAGCTTGTCAATAATAAAAAAGATTTTATTTTTCCCTTTTTTCCAACTATAACTGGATTTAACTATTTTAAATACTACCTAAGAGAGATAAATTGTCTGCTCTCTATTTTTAAACTTTGGTTCTATTGAAGAAGTAGAAGATATCAAGTATTAATGTGAAATTTATGAGAATGAAAGACTAAAATCATAATTGAAGATCTTAATGAAATGAAAAAAAGCCTTACCCATTAGGAAAGGCTTAAAGAATACCAAAAATATATAGTACAGGTTTAAGTGAAATTTCAGAAATCTCATTTTTCAAGTATTCTTTGAAGTGATTCGCTAATTGCTAAAATTTTGAAAAGATTACGCAAAAGAAGGCATTGGCACGTTATAGCTTTACGAAGGCCCAGGCAAATTTGGAATAGGGGGCCCCATGTAAAGCGTTTACTTTAAACATTTTCTTTTGTTTAAAGTCCTAGATATTGCTCAAATTAAAATTTGATATTTAATTTACAATAACTATTCGTATAAACATTATAAAAAGAACTTTTTATGCACTATAATTAATTAATTGTAGAAATACAGCGCTTACTCTGAACCAGGTCGACTGTTTTGGTTAAAATATGGTCGCCAAAGTGACATTTGGCCACTCTCTCTCTCTCTCTCTCTCTCTCTATATATATATATATATATATATATATATATATATATATATAGACTCTTAACTCCTTATAGAATCATTGTTTCGTGTACTGTTTTGATCAGCGCTGGTTTTAATTAAAAAAATAATAAGTTATATAATTACTATGTAATAATAATTAAGATATAATTTTGTGATTTTATATTTCTTTGAAGATGCTGCAATTTGCTTGTACCTATCACGAGCTGTCATTACAGTAGCTTAACCGGAGAGTCTGGGGTTCCTTCGACTTTGAAGATAAATGAAAAAATCAACTAAGTACAGGATAAAACACTTAGGCCTATCTATAGACTATATACAATATCTAAGAATTTACTTATTATCCACGGCACTAGTGGCTATCTATATCAATGGTGAATGTAGGTTTGTACCTTCTAATTTTGACCCCTTAGTTCTAGTGTTGAAAAAGTGAATTTCTGAATCCTTTGAAACGCGAGATTCTTTACAGAAGCTTGGAGACTAATACTGTACTTTTAAGGCCAGAAGCTAAGGTTGCCTATAGGCTACCTATATCCTGTCAATGTTTATAATAAAGGTTTTACTATAACAAATTCTTTTATCTTCATCGAAGTATTAATTACTATTTATTTACAATATGTGAGTAAAATTCGTTGTGCTGACAACGAATTATTAAAAATAAAACAATTATAACAACGTTGCATTTGTTTTATTTTTAATAATTCTGTTTCTCTTTTTATATTAATCAGGGCTGTGGAGTAGGAGTCGGAGTCGGAGTCGGAGTTGGAGTCGGTAGATTTTTACGCGACTCCACAGCCCTGATATTAATATTTTCTATATTCTTTAATGTTATGTAACTAATTAAAATTGGAAACTTCAAAAGCGAGTTCGTCTCGGAACTAGAAAACAGTATTTTAATTAAGTTTAATTTTTCAACAATATTTCTTTACATTAATTAACATCAACAAATTATTTCTAATTAATTTTTCAAACTAATTAGAGAAGGTTAAATTGCCTCCATATTTATAATTCTGTTACACTTTTTCCTATAAAACTCCAAAAATGTTGTAAAATTATACTCAAAAATTGTCAATTTGTTTAAAATTAATTTTAAAATCTTAATAAATTCGAAATTAATTTTATTATTTATCTCTTTGTATTTAATTAATAAGCCTACATTGAATTTAATATTTAAAAAAATCTTAATAAATCTAATTATATAAATTTATGATGTAACTTGAATTATATTAAAGAAAAATATACTAATTAACATTATTTTAATTAGAAGTTTGGTTAAAACAATTTTTAAGTTGTTACAGCCTTAATGATATAAGTATAAATAGCGATTACGTGTATAAACTTATAGAATGGCTAAGAAATGGGAGAAAACGCTTGAATTGAAATCACATAACTTTCGGTTTAAACAAAATGTTCGTTTATAGTTAATCGTGGCCTCCTGCCCATACGATTTCCACAACTGGTCTTGATTTTTATCTACCTTACATCGTTCTAGAGATTAAAGAAGGACGGACAGACAGAAATATGGGAATTTATAGGTCTATAATCTTTTCAAATTACAGCCTAAAAAAAGTGAATAATAAAAAGAATTACTATTTTCTCCCTTTAATTTGAGTTGCAGAATACGAATTTTCTTGTTGTGCAGATATAAAATGAATTTCTATTAACTTTTATTTATGATTTTACGTAAAGAAAATTAGAGAAAGAAAAAAAAAACAAATTTGTTCTCTAGTGTAATTTTCGTTTAGTGAGTTCAATAAAGTTAATGGTTAGTTTTAAATTACATACATTTATTATTATTTTTTTCATTAAAAGAAGAAACGTAAGAAGTAATGGAGATTAATGATGTTTTAAGTGAATAAATATTATTGAAGATAATCTACGAAGTGAATTTTTTCTAGGAAGAAAAATATTTAGGATAGAATAAGTGGCTTAATAAAGTTATTAAGTAAAGTGTAGGATATTTTTCACATTTTCTCCTTCTTCCAATCTATTCTTATCAACTATTTGAAGCTAGAAAATGAACTAGGTTTACAGGCCACGCTTGTAAATAGGGGAGATCGGGGCAAGATCGGCATGTTAAGCTTTACTTAAATTTTGTGTAATAAATACTGCTGTAAACTGAAAAAAAAGTTTTGCATATTGTCTATTGGAATGTTACCTTACTATAGAACTGGTTAAAATCAGTTTGGAAATAAAAATAATTAAAATAATTACAACTTTACAAGAAGAGAGAAATTGACGAAGTTGCCCCGGGTATAGGGGCAAGATCGGCAACTTCTCTCTTTTTGTAAAGTTGTAATTATTTTAATTATTTTTATTAAAGTTGCCCCTGGTATAGGGGCAACAGTAATGGGGCAAGATAGGCACGTATATAAAATTATGTTATTAACAATGTATAAGTTGGAATTCACTATTAAAACAAAGAAATACAAATCCAACACCCATTTAATATTATTACAACGAAATGCAAGTTCAAAGACATATATACATGAATAACAAATGCAAACATGTTTTCATTTATCATCTGTTTGATTTTTATCCTTTGCTTCTAATGTGGCTTTATGTTGCCGATCTTACCCCGCTAGTCATGATTTCGAAACATTAAGTACAACCCTGAGAACAGAATGCCAAGCCACGATCTGGCCACGTGAATAAGTTGAAGTTACATCCTTCTAACAGGAAAAGTAACTTTCGTTATCATGGAATTATAACAAAACCTGCCAATTCAATATAAATGGAAAAAAAATATTATATGGAATTGAACGAAAATGAAAATTTGCTTGATAATTCAACTACGCTTGTTGGAGAACAATAAAAACACTACACTCAACAAGCCACCAATAAAACTCAACTGCCAAACCTATAATCAAAGTTTTTTTTTAATTTGTTTTTTAAAAAAAGCGCTTGACAAACTTGCCCCGCTTGCCGAAGTTGCCCCGATCTCCCCTATATAAATTAAGAAAAATCAAATAATTACAGGAAGATTTGAATGTGGAAAACTCACTTATACACGTGTATATACAATACATAAGAGTTTCTTCTTCACCCGCAGAACATCTGTAAAGAATTAGTGATGTTTGGTGATTGATTGGCAATTAATGGTTTATTTTTAGTTTTAATTTAATTATGATTTGTAACTGAATTTGAGGAGAAAATCGACAATGATACAAGAGTGAGAGTAGGTGTGCACGTTCTATTCAGGCCTTCAATATCTGTTCTAGTTACGCTACTGATCTTGTCAAATTCGGATATTTTAGAATTAATATATACACGAGGAAAAACTCCAATTATTAAAGATAGGAATTGTTTTAGAGAATAACTGTTCACCTACTCAGAAAATAAAATATTACATCTATTCCCGCGCACTCGGAATAATAGAAAATATAAAATCAAACTTCCAATAACGGCTATCTCTAAACAGCAGCCATTTTCTGAGAACGTTTCTTATTGAGGTGCATACAAAATAAGCTCCAAACAACGACCATTTTTTATGTTTTCGTCATTGGCCGTTGTTTAGAGGATTGAATGTATATAAACTACTCGTAGCCTGAATATTCATACATATGTACTACATCTTTAAATTTATTTTCCAGAAGCTTATTTTAATAAGAAATTATGTGGAGTCAAACCTCGATTTAACGTCACCAATCGTTTGCCCGTAAAATTGGTACTATATTGAGCGTAACGATAAACCGAATTCTTTCAAACAATAAAAATTATATAGTAATGAGATCTATAAACAGACAAATTTAAATTTGAGAGAATGAGTTATAAAAAATAGTAATTTACTCGTAGTAATGCATAGGTATTGAAGGTTTATTTATGAAGAAAATTGGCGTTCTATGAGAGTAACTCTGATTAAAACAGCGCTCTATCGAAGGGTGACTATATAATATCAAATGATCTTTGACATAAAATAATTTTATATATACTGAACTATTTATTAATTTAATTATACGTGTGTATAATTAAGTAAAATGCATTTTAACTTTATAAAGCTTATTATAAACTTGCATATCAATCAAAATTAATTTTCACATTTTATTTAAGTTATAAATTTGTCTATGATATATAGAAACTGAAATATTATAAAATAATTTTAGTAAAGAATATATATATGTATATATATAGGCTATATATATATTTTTTGTTAACGACGTTAAAGATTAATATCGATTAAACAGTCTCACCAGCCAACACACGTGTGCAAGAAAGATCGATTAATTTAAATTTAATTGAATCGAGGCAGGGTTGAACTTACTGTTGTAGCCTTAAGCTACAACATATAACAGGTCTTTCGGATCTTTCCCCTTCAAATAACGAAGCCCTAAGCTTAATTTAGGGCTTTACCTTTTTAGACTCATAAGGTGGGGCCTAAGTTGAAGCATGTTTAGTTATTTGTAAAGGTAAAGTGTCAATGTATTCCTTTCTGATTTTAGCGGAGTGATATTAAATATTCTTTGTTTTCCCAGACAAATCGTATCAGATACATTACATCTGTAGTTATTTGCATTCTATAACAGTACAAGTTTCTTTTTCCAATTACTCAAATGCATATGAAACAAGCTAAAGCTGTTGGAAGCGATAGAGACTTTCTAAATAAAGTTATTGATTTATACACGAAAGATGTGCACAGTATACAAAATGTGATATGTGTAGAATGACCTTATTGTTTATACCCCAAATCGGGACAGTTTTTAAGAGTGAGTGAAAAATGAGTCTGAAATTGGTTTAACTTAGATTATTTTAAAAAAATTATTTATATATTGAATTATAATTGCTTATATTGCATTAGAATAAATATAAAATTGTTCTAAAATTTTATTCTATTTTTGAGGGTTAAAACAGAAATCTTGGACTGTCCTGGGACATAAGGTGATTTTGAATATAATTTTAAAAATCACGTTAAACTGATAAACAGAAAATAATTTTGAATTAAATTATTATATACTCATTAGGAAACGGCGTTAAACTTAAAATTAGATTTATTATATCAGCTCTAAATGAGTCTAATGATAACAAGATTATATTTATAGCCACATAAATTAAAAGAAGGTAGTGATTTTATTTTGTTTTACCTTAATTTATCAATTAAGTATTAATTTCTTCTTCATATTTTATTAAAAATAAAAATTTACTTATGTATATCAGGTTGCCCAAAAATCAGTTAACCGAAGTACATTTTTCACACTAATAAACATTCTTAGAAATACTGTATAATTACTTTTTGTGCTACTCTGTGTATTACAGTCAAATCTACGAACAACGAACACTAACGGGAATATAAAAAGGCCGTTGTTTGCAGGTTGTTCTGTAGGCGTCTTAATAAAGAAACGACCCTGAAAAAATGGAAACCCTTTTAGAGATTGACTATTATTTGAGGTTCGACTTTATAATTGTAAATAGGTATATACAGTAAATAAATTATTTTAAGCTTTAGTTTTTAAATATTTATTTTTAAATATAAATTTCGATCTTTCTATATTATTTCCCCAAATTTTATAGCTTAATTTAATCTTTGGAAATGTTCAGAAATATTATTTATTAATGCAGTAAATTAAAAATAAAATTTCCTATCTTTCAAATAAAAGAAAATATTTTATAGAGTAAAAGATATCTCCTCAGAGAAATAACAATAAATTTCAAAAATAAAATTTATTTTATTTTATATAGCATAAAACTGTTAAAGAAATTATAGTTCTATAAATTCCTGAACTGGCAATTATATATATATATCATAACTGCTGCATAGAATTATGATAATTTTGGTCTCAATTCTATACTTAACGAAAAAATAATAATTGGATTGGAGTAAAAGAATAATGCAACACAACACATGGGCGCTCTGCCAAGGTAGGTTCCTCCTCAAGGACTTTCTATGGAAACGCCCCTATTTAGATGTTAGACACGTGAATAAAATCCGGAAAATTCCATGTGAATAAAATCCGGAAAATTCCATGTGCGGGTCAAACCTCACAAAGCTCTTTGTGAGGTTTGACCCGCAGCCAACTACCAGTGTTTATTGCGTTTTTTATTGGGTTGGGTTGATGATATAAGGCAACATAACACACGGACATGTGCTATGTTATCTTATATGACTACCAAAGTGGGTTCCTCCGAGACTTTCTATTGGAAACTAATTCCTATTTAGATGTTAGACAGATAAAGGGAATCCGGAAAATTTTACGCGGCCATCTTGTTGATGAGGAGCTAGAATCGGATTTATGTATAAGCTAAATAAGCTACAGCTTAGGTTTTCGATCTATTCTCAAAGGCAGTTTATAAATATTACTCATTATTATTTGGTGAGGGAAGAAGGGCCTCTTATAAGCTACATTGTAGAGTAGTGCCAGAAGTCTAAATTATGACCAACTACCAGTGTTCAGTGGTCTACTAAATAATAATTGCCAGCACGAATTTAGACTTCTGGCACTACTCTACAATGTAGCTTATAAGAGGCCCTTCATTGACAAATTTCCTGTGAGTACAAAAATGGAATAAAAGGAATTTTATTCGTTATTTTTTTTAACAGCCTAGCGAAAAAAATTTGAAAATTGAAATATCTCGTGTATGAATGGACTAAAAACATTATTTTTGGATATTATAAATGAAATTTATTTTAAAAATATTCATTTTTACTCCATGAATTATTCATGTATAAACTAAAAAAGTTCACATTTGAATAAATCATATATTTATTTAAAACTTACATTATTTTAAAATATTGAATTTTATAGTTATTAAACCAGCAAGAAGAGGAAGGAAATACTATGTAGGAAAACTACTGTAGCCTACTGTATTTTTATCTGGTATTTTAGAATTTATTATTTTTATAATGTAAAGGTTAATAACTTTTGACTATAGCAAAATAAAAATAAAATTTGAGAAAGTATAAAAAGATTTTTATAATTTTTATATTTATGAATATTGGGTGTTCAAAACTTCTGAAATATAAATTATAGTCTTTGATGAATTTAACTTATTCATTAATTAAAATTATTAAAAAGTTACAAGTAGAATCTATCTTAGTTTTCTACATTATATATATGAGTTTTCAGGCCCGTAGAGATGCCAATAAGAACATTTGGTTTGGGTCTAGAAACAAAGAAAACTCAGTGTAACATATTACGTAAAAAATATCATGTGAAAAGTAAAAATTTCTTCTGATAAAGGATAAAATTTCATTTTATTCATATATTTTCGTGATTTTTCTGAGGAGGAGGAGAATCCTACATTCGTGACCCCATCGCACGTCTTCCAGACTTTATTGCTTTTCTACACATGATCGGCATACTCTGAGAAAATGAATCGTGTATTTTAACTAATTAAACGATTCACAAAACAAATAAATCGATTAGAAAAGGATTTGAGGAGTAAATTAAATATAAAAAAATATAATAAGTATTGCACTTAAAGATGCATTATTCTGAGCAATGGATTGGACTGATGGAACGAGCAATTACTTATTGTAACATTATTACAATGCCGACTGCAATTTTTGATTGTATTTTAATTTAAAAATAAGTTTTCCGTATCTGGTCTCGATTTTCATCTGTCTAACTCCTCGAATTCCACGAAAGATAAGGAAGTGTCTGCAATTTGAAAATTGCATCCCAATAATGCAATACAACACATGGGCGATCTTCCAAGAAAAATTGGCCCCTATTAAGGTGTTAAATGCGTGAAAAAAAGCTGGAAAACGTCTCACGGACAATCCTTTGGTCAGGGGAGAAAATATGAATTTTAAAATATCTGTGAATATGTGAATATAAATGGACACGTGAAATGATAGTAATTGTAAATTGTTTTTGGCATCTTACAATTTCCATATTCTTTTTTTTTACAATATTTTGTATTGCAGTAAGAGAAACTTAGAAAAATCCTAATACTCCATGCATTTTTTTTTGTAAGAAAAAAAAAATTGAAAATTTTATCACTTCAATATCGTGAATTCTGAATTTCTTTAAGCAGCTTGCTCTAAGCTGTTTATTTTGATTTGAAATAAGATATTCTACGCTTTCTTATATCGAATTTGTTTAAGCTCTTTAGATGTTGAAGTAACAATCTCTTGTATCTCATTGAAGTTGAGTTGTAGTGCAATAACATCCCGATTTTTTAAATCTCTAATTTAATCTTTCAAAATTTAAGAATATTTTAATTTAGCAAGAAAAGTTTACGAAAGTTTTTACTTACAAAGGGTAACAAAGTCATAACGGTTGATGATCTTGGTACAATAAGTACTGTACTGTACTTTGTTTTATATCTGAATAAAGTAGTATCAATGTATTATCATATAATTTTCTTTATTCGTTTCCTAACAACGTGCTTTATACTGTAAAATAGGCTTATTTATTTTTATACTTCTGTAAGCTTATTTAACATATGTGCGAATGCAGAATAATCTGTTACAAATTCTTACAGGTAATATATTGTGCATCTTTACTCACCTTTACAGCTTTGTATTTTAGTTTTATTCATCATTTCTATAATAACATGTTATCTTAAAGTTTAGATTATTCGATAATCTAAACTACAATTCCTAATTAAGCGTATAAATTTAAAAACAATAACGCAAATACAGTAGAGCGTCGATTTTCCGAATCAATTGGGAAGTGGGGTTGTCCGGATAACTGATATTTCGGATAACTGATTTACGTACGAAAAAATACAGTAGTTTAACGTATCCGATGTCGAAATTTTTCTCCGTTGCGTGTCACTTCGCGTTGAATTTTCGTCGATGTTAAGCCTAACAAAAACTATTGTATCGTTAAAAATTATTTTTTTATTTTGTACAAACAAAATAAATATATTGAAAAATATAAAAATAATAAAAAATTATACTGCAGATGCTAAATCAGTATAAAAAACGTAAAATATTTGAGTACAAGACATAGCCAAAGATTGAAGCGCCACAGCACTGGCGAAAATTTAAATTTGCCGACTGGAATTCTTTCGGGTGATTGACTTTCGGAAAATCGACGCTCTACTGTAATAGTTATTTTTCACGAAATGCTAAATTCGAATGATAGTAAAATGTATGATTTTTTTATTATTAATTAATAAAATAAAGTAAAACAGGAAGATTGTTCTATTGTATTTCCTTTTTATAAATTAATAAAATTTTACGCCCGCGCAGGGACTCGAACCCTGGACCGTTAGGTTAAAAGCCTAACGCTCTACCGACTGAGCTACCCGGGCAACTACATTCCGTTCCTTTATTAAATTATTATAAGTTTTATTTTCCCAAATTTACTGAACGTTTTTTAACTTCTGTTTTCCTACACGTTTTTATTTTATATTCAGGTTCACCGAGAGAGGGGAGCTAAGGATTTTTCTCCGGGACCGGAGAAAACTTAGGGTGCTCGTAGTGATTCCTATCTCTATAAATTACGTGATTTTTTACTAAGAAAATAAAATGTTTAAGAGTGTTTTTTAATTAATAAAGAAACATTCTAATATGTCATTTGTTCGGAGAAATGGCACCTCTATTCCGAACACCATACATACATGCTCTCTATGGTCCAGTCTGTACTCATTTCCCCTCCAGTGAACTGACATATTTCGAGGAATAATATCTTTCCACAGTTTTGACCAGTTTTATTCATTTAATAAAATATACGTGACTGGTTCTATTATGACTGCACCACATTTTTCTTCGTTAGTTCAAAACTTTCTAGCTTTAATTGGGTTTTCATTCAAATTTGCGTAAAAATACTTTAGAAATTAAATTTTGTAGTATATAGGCCTACAGTTCAGTAATTATTTACAAGTACTTATTTAAATCTTCAATAAACATTAAAAATAATGAGATAACTTTGGCTGTAACTTCTGCTTGCTAATAAGCGTCGGTTCAGATATTTATTACACTCATATTATATCGTCATCGAGAGAGGAACGTTCGAATGTCTCATCGAATTAATGATGCAACAGCTTATAGCTTACTTATCTTTATAAAGCTACTGTAATGATGGGTAAAGCCATTGTATATGGGCACAGGAAAATATTCTAATGATAAAAATATCTACCTCTTGATCTTTATTAGACCTACGTATTGCTGTAATTTACTCGAAAATGTGATTTTAATTAGCGACTTTCAACCTGTGATTATGATATATATAAATATAACGATGCATCAGTTAATTAAAACTATCGATTACGTGTCATTTAAATAATTTCGGTAAATCGCCTTCTGACCGTGGATCATAGATTGACGACAATTTGCTTGCATTTTATCGACACGAAAGCTTTAATTATTATATTTGGCATCACCTTTAAAAATTGTACAACAAAAAACAAACGATAAAATGAAACATGAATCGGAATTCATTGATAAATTTCTGTTATTGCTATCTAAGGCAAGCTTGATATGATAAGGCAACGCACACATGAACGATCTGCTGAGGGAGAACTTTCTATAGGAAACTGGCATATAGGTGTTAGACACGTAAACTCGGTAAACTCCACGTGGTTTGGTCACGTGGAGTTTATCGGGTGCGAACACATGACTAACTACATAGTGTTATATATATTAGGCTACTGATTATAGTTTATCTATTTACAAATGTTTTATATAAACAAAATTTTATCTAATGATAAAAATATAAAATATTCATTTAAAAAAATCTATTTTTTTAAAGTGAAATGGCCTATTTTCTTAAATGCCTAGAGACCTTTATTGATAATTATAGATAAAAGTAAACTTTCATCATAGTGATAGAGTTTTTGATAATATGAAGATCTTAAACGCTTGTTTCATATAATTTGATTCGTATTATCTGAAATTTTGAAACGTTTCTATGTAACAATTTGTGTGAGATAATTTAAATGCAATTAACCCCGAAAGATAGCTTATATCTAGTAGCTACAACATTTGGTTGCCTAGATTATAAGACCTGTAGCGTATAAGATAGGCTTATTTTTACGGATGTCGGCAGAAGCAAATCAATAAACGGTCATCATAATAAAAAATAAATAAATAAAACTTGTTACGAGGTTGATCTAACTTCCATTTCCACAATTAGGCTCTAAACAAATGAGTGCGGAGAACAAAATCTTAACGGTTCAATGATTACAATATACTATACGTCTATTTCTTGGATCCCTTAAAATAAAGCGCCTTCAAATGCGGAAAAACAAGTTATTTTTTCAATTAAAAGGCATTCATTCCTATTTCGGGATCGAGTTTCTAATCTTATTGAGAAGGAAGCAAGAAAACTTCGGTCCTGCCTCCATTGCTTCCCTTTTCGTCCCCTAGATTTACTCATCACCCATTGGAATTGATAGTGCTCATTTGGAAACCACTGCGAGACATCGTATAGAAAGCGAAGAATGAATGCACTGTTAGAGAGGATATGCTCTATAATTCAAATATAAGAATCGGTAAAACAGTAAATAAAAAGGAAAACAAATCTCTGACTTAGCACCAGAAAGGGTGCCAAGTCAGAGATTTGTCTCAAGACGCTGACAAAATTCTTAACATCAAGCGTCTGCTGGAAATTCATATTAGATTCCTCAGGATTCCACCGAGAGCGCTTGTCACGAGAAGCTGCGAATGTAAGAATATAAAGAATGTTGCGACGGCTTTTATGGATTATCTGATATTCTAAGAATTTAGGTCTTGTAAGAAACACTGTAGGAACATGGCCTGGATATCTCAGTCTGTGAAGCGTTAGGCTTTTAACCTAACGGTCTAAGGTTGGAGTGCTTGTTTAGACCATTAGCCATTTTTACTTTTATTTCTAGCAATGTTTGTGTTAACTAGATATAACAATTATTCTATAAATAACCAAATGTAATAAATATTCTTGAATAATTCGATAATAATTTAAACTCTAATTTCTATAAAAAAAAAAATAAGGTTTATGTGTTTTGAAGTATTTATTTTAATTTTCTTAAGAATTATTTATAATATTAATGAAATAAAATAAATATGTGATCAATAAGGAACACTAAAATTTCTATTAGTGTCGTACGAAAAATATTATCATCTCTCTGATTTTATTATTCATGATTATTATCTCTCTGAATTTAAAGTTTGGTTATTTTTTTGAAAGTTTTAGTAGAAAAAGAAAGCTGTTAACAGACGTGTCTGAGTAAATACCAGGTATTTGGAGAGATTCTATTAAAGGTCAATGATACAGTCGAATGAATCTGAAAGAACTGTTTAAACAGTTACATCATTCTCTAAATATAGATTATGTACGAACAATGCCAGATATTCTTTCAATAACAAAATGGAGCAATGACCGCTAAGAATTTTTAAATTTTACATTTAATTCTGTTAAGAAATATTCATAAATGATTGTGAGTAATGATTTACATTTCTTTACAATAATTTAGAGATGATGAAAATTCAATTGTTTCTGTGAAAATTGCATCACATAAAACAGATAAACATATCATAACAGTCGAAAATGTCAGTTTTTACGATAACGATGGAATTTATCTATTTTATTTAAATATATTATATTATAATATCCTTATTAAGTCTTATTTTAGTATAGAATAATTTAAGTTGTGTATTCCTACGGTGATTTGCGTAAAATTTGTGTACGATCACACTACTTTGAAAAGAAAAATTAATACTTAAAGAAGGGAAGATAGAAGCAATTATGATGAAAATTAATATTTATGAATGAGTGTTGGAATATGATTGGAAATCTGGTGAAGTTTTATGCTCAAAATACACGTGAATAACCCTTACACAGAAGTTTTGAATTGTAAAATTATCAATCGATGTTATAAATAATTACATCTCATTCATTTACTTCAGCATTTTTGCAGATTTTTCAGTATTCATACAGTTACCAAAGAACTCTATAGTTTGATTTTATTCGTATGCGCTAACGCGACAGATAGGCAATCTGCCGAGAGAGATTTCCGGATTGCTTTCCGGATTGTCTTTTATAGAAAACTGACCTCTATTCAGGTGTTACTAACATGAAGAAAACCTGGAAAACTCCACGTGGTCAGCCCGTTGACGAGGCACAAACCCACGAACAATTACCAGTGTTCAGTGGTTTTATCCACTCTTTATGATCGAATGATATTAGTTCGATTCGTAAACTATTTTATTAAATTTGTGGGTATATATTTTCATTTTCCACTTTATCTATCAATATTTACAGTGTGTTTAATTATGTCTATATAGTAATTTTGTTATAGATCAACGGGACCTGAGCTAAGCGAGTGAGCACTCCGGGAAAGGTTTTCCATGGCGTCTTCTCAATCGGCATAATAAATACCGCATAATGATAAACATATTAAGTAATAATATATAGTTTAACAAAGATATTAAATAAAGGCGCATAACTATTCGACTATGAAACTTTATTTTTATTAGAATATATTAAAAATCTGATTGAATCTCATTCTTTTACAGGTAAAGATGGTGCAGGTCAAGGAGAAATAAATTGAAGTTATTTTAGGTGGTGGGCACAGTCAGCGTGAATTCGCCAAAGAGTTTAACAGGCTACATCCGGATCACTGTTTGTGATTGATGGAAGGCTGAAGCACTACATCTAGTTGAAAAAGAAATGTAGCATTTTTGTTTTTCAGAAAGAAATAATGCTTTCTGAGAAACAAAATTATTTTAAAAAAATACATGAGAGGAAGACACTTCAATCTCTTACGTTTAGCTAAATATAATTTCAACATCCAAATAGAGAGGAACCACAGACCGTTAGGTTAAGAGCCTACACTCTACAGACTGAACTACCCGGGTCTTATCATATTTCTTTCTTTAATAAAATATAATGTAGCACGTTCTTACACATTTTTATATAAAGTAACAGAGCGGTAGAACATCATTTCTCTTTCGTTCATATTAATTTGTCTGATTTCCTAACGGATGATAAAAGTGTTGAATAAGTCAAGAAAACGGAAATATGTAGAATTCAATGACAATTATCTAGGGTTTCTCATTTCCTAGTCTTTTGATTATCCCGGGATTTCGAAAAAAGTGATCTGTATCCTAGAATATAATTAATTATATTTGGAGCATATTATAAAATAAATGATCCTGAAAAGGAATGATATAATTATTTTCATTTTTATGTAATTTAATACGTTCTGCAACCTTCATAATAGGAAATAATAAGAAACAAAAATAAATAATAATATTGCTGCCTAAATTATATATTAAAAATTTCCTTTGAATTACAGTTCAGAATTTTTTTGCAATAAAAAATCGCTTGAAGTTTCATTGAAAACTGATAACAACAATAACAGATCTGCATAGGAAAAACACGAAACGCAAATTTTTAGATATTGGACTGTGTAAAAAGCAACAATAGTCAACATAAAAAATTAATTACGGAAATATTTACATTGATACTGTATTAAAGTACAGTGGATTTGCTTAATGTATAATCAAGAATTTTAGCGATGCAAACAAATGATAATGATTGATAATCAAATTTTATAATTGTTAAATTTGATTTTATTTAGAAGATCGCATTCACAGAAGCACAAACAAAAAGATATCTTATGTTAGGTGACTAAGCGTTTTCAAATTTTTCGTCAACGTCATTCTGCTTCTTAGTGAAGGTGATCATGACGCCAATATACTAATCACAATAGTGACATCTTTGTGTAATGATTTATCAGCATTATCAACATTATCAACTATCTTGTTTCTTTTAAGCTTAAATTATCTTAATAATAAACAACGCTTTTTGCCCACGACTATAAATTAGACGGAATTAGATACCTTATAAATAGAGTATAACAATTTGCAGGGCTTATCACACCAAGGCCGACAGAAAAAAGGACCAGAACTTTTATAAAAAAAGGTTGGTCTTTAATAATCACATTTCAAATTTAGGTAAGTATGCATTTCGGGTACAAGGACCCTTATCAGCTTACAAACACATGGTAACAACGTAACAAATACAATACCAATAACCAGCCAATACAACGGGATAACCAACATATGTAGTGCACTGCATTTACAATTTCTCAATGTAACCCGTATACAGTAGATAAGAACTAGATGCTGCCCTACTCTCAGGAGTTTTCTTTTTCTAGTAATCTTTGTAAGTCGTGGTTTGAGAAATTATTCTTGTTCAGTGAAAGTAGACTATTTACATGAAAGCAAATGATGAAATAAATAAATAAATAAATAATTCCAATCTAATACATAAAAATATTCATGAACTTTACTATAGTCTTTCTCCCTCCTAGTTATATCGAAATCAAACCTTACTTATAATAAAGATGAACGTTCCAAAGCCCTTATGCAGTTTAAAACGTTAATTACTTAAGATGTTTAAAAATTGCAAATTTACCATTCAAAAGCTTAATTAATAAAGTCTTTTTTATACAGTTCAGTTTTAATCTTAAACGTTGGCATAGCCATTATCGTGTGTGATACATTATTCAAGCCGATTTTCGAGCTCCATAAAAACATTCATCAGCTACTACTCAATTGACTACCCAACAATAAAACCATCCAAACAACATAATTAGACATAATAAAAATGATGACGGTTGCAAACCAGTGCCGGCGATTTGGGTGGACAATACCGACATTTACTAAGTCGCAAAGGCGCATTTTTTGTTCAATTAATCTGGTATAAAATTTTTTGGAGTGTTTCTAAGCTGGCATTGTCTCTTAAAATCCATTTTACCAGACAACGCGTTTAATGACAAGCATCTAATTTGTAAGCAAGCAAACCAATAACAACATAGACCGTTTCAAATGAACCAAACTATGCTCTTTGTTTGCTTACTTAACTGCTTGTCACTTAGAAGCGCAATTGGTTGTAGTTATTCTGTTAATTGGCAGTTCCATAATCGGCGTTCTATTGCATACACTGTATCAGCAATACTGGGTACAGTATGTATCACCACAAACCGCAAGAACGATCAGTTAGTGCTACAAGTCTATACACAGAAGCGCGAGTGAGAAAAGATTGAGAACTACTTACCATATAATTAAGTATAATATCGTTTTCTTATCTTAAGAATCACTTTACGAAGTTGTCGTTATATGTGAGTATACAGTATTGAAAAAATGATAAAAACCATTTGCAAAACATCGAAAAATGTCTCGAGATTATTGTTTATTTATTAACTTCCAATATGTAATTAGCTATTGTTTACCAGTTTGGTGCGCTGCCGATCCGTCGCTACTTCACCGTATTGTTACCGAACTACATAAAGTATATTTATTATTTAGTAAACTGGCTAATGCATTATATATATTGTAGATTCTCATAAAGAAGTCCGAATTAGGTTGGTCTTTCTGATTTCTTTGAACCCATAAAATATACTGGTGTTCAAAATTAAAGCAAAACACGAAACCCGTGTAAAATCAACACCATGAAACGAGTAACTGAAACTTACGTCATATGTAAATCAGCAAAGTGCCATCCCATCATGTAAGTTTCGTACGATAGCAGCATACCCATGCGACAAAATGTAATGCGCTATTTATACAGAGAAATCGTTTCTGACAACAATCGTCTGCTAGCACAGTTAAGAAGTAAGCGAAGAAGTGTTCCCAATACATTAAAAGCTTATCAGAGGCATATGATAGCGAAATCTTTAGATAATTCATTGCTTTGGAAGCCGTTCATTTCTGCGTTTTTACCATGTACATTTGTGTTTTGGTTTAATTTTGGAGACGAGTGTATTTGGAAAATTTTTTATTTTTTATATATTTTTTTAATGGAATTTTACTCTTTGACGAAGTTTATCTTCAGGTTTATTCTCGTAATCTCCGTAATAAGTTATGCATATAAATTCAAAGACATAGATTATTCATCACATAACTTTTTATACGTTCTGTTCATTCGTTAAAACCAACTCGAAGATGGTCTCCACTTAGATTTGCTCATTTTCGTGGGGAATTTGGATTCGACTTCGGCCCGTTTCTCAAAATGTATCATGAGTGTTCATGACTCTTGAGCAGTGCTAGTCAGGATATTGTTCCTCATTTCTTATCCATGTTGGCCTATCCTAGACAAGCAGGATTATTTTTCAACCGAAACAAGCTGGTACGCCATACTGGCAGATAGTATAGCAAGTATCGATAGCTAGCACTTTGTAGACAGTTGTTTAGTAAAAACAATTGTATTTGTTTAGTCACCATATATGCGTACCGGCTGTAATTGTTTTGTGAAAAAGCACTACATAAGACATCTTTTTAGTCTTGTAGACTACATTTTATTATTCTCCGAGTTACAATAAGTTCTAATTAAACAGAAATAGATGTTTAAGAAAATAATTAAAATTATAATTTATTAAAATAACATTAAATGTAAGAATATTTATTATCGTATTAAAGAAGCAGACTTAACGCCCGGGTAGCTCAGTCGGTAGAGCGTTAGGCTTTTAACCTAACGGTCCAGGGTTCGAGTTCCTGTGCGGGCGATAAAAAAGTTTTTTTTTCTTTTTTTCTGAAAGCGAGCACGAAATGATTATCCTTACTTTCAAATCTATTTGTTTTATCAAACAGTAATTAATAAGGAAGTGACCCAATACAGCCTTACAAGCCAAACTGTAGGGCTATGTATAATCTTAGTGTTGATCATATTAATATAACAATAAATTAATTGCTTTTGCGAAGAGATACAAATGGTTATTTTCAATATTCCTAGCTTGTTATCTACAGTTATTTTCTGTTCTCGTGCATACTACGCTTGAATTTATTGCATTGTCTTCAAAATCCTTTTAGAAATGTTTTTGCATAAATTAAACTATGCGTAATAACATGTATAACGTTAAGTTATCTTCCTTTCTTTCATATTAATTTTTAAATTTAATCTTAAGTGTGAATTAAAATATATAGCACATTCATACGAAGATGAAAATATCAATAAAACTAGTAAAAACTAGTAATTAGCCGGGATGATAATACATTTAAAATAAAAAAATAAAAAAAAGCAAATTTTAACATGTCTCCATCTTATACTAATTTTCTTCAATATCAAATCCTACGAATTTTGCTATTTTCTTTTTCTATTTTAATTTTATTTTCATTGCAAATTTTAAAGCTTTCACAAACCCGACCTTCGATTTATCTTAATTTGTAAAGTTAATTCAGCTGATCTAGGCAAATTTATTTTTATAAATAGATAAAATACTAAATTGAATCTGTTTAATTACTTTTTTCTATACTGTACATTGAGTTACCAAAAATTGGCTAAATAAACAAAATTTGTGAAATACATTTAATGATTATTTATTAATATGATTTTACAATAATTAAATAAACATAAATTTAATTAAACATTCGTTATTCTTAGGATCACCAGTTTGGATAAAGCCACAGTATACTGATAGTTCGTGCCTGACCAACGACTTAGCCGCTTGTTTTCCGAGTTTTACTTACTTGTATAACATTTAAATAGAAACCAATTTTTCATAGACAGTCATCCCAGAGTTATTCTCGTTTGTAGATTGTCCCATGTGTTGACCTTATCTCATCAATCTAATCCAAGTCTCTTAGACTTCTCTACAAGAGTAGCGCGTTATCCTGTAGGCAAAATGGACAATTGTTTGGGACCTTCCACCATCTGGAGGCCCCAAACCAATCTTTTATACGAAAATACTTACTAAAAAAAATCCTCCCGAAGAAAAACGTTTGAAGTCAACGCTGTACATGAGATTCCCTAATTCAAATTTACTTGGGCGTCATGAAGCTATAACACCACTGATCCTGATCTACAAAATAATTTTATGCACAAACTTATTCCCAATATTCTTTACGATGATGTCTGGATACCGCACTGTAGTGAGGAAAGATATAATGTAGCCTACAGTTGATCTACGAAATACTGTATTACCAATCAGATTTAACGTTTCATATATTGGGGTACAATTTGAAAAAACTGTAGACCTATAAATTCCCATTGTCGTCCGTCTGTCTGTCTGTCTTTTCTTAATATCGAGAACGAAGTTAGATACATAAAAGATGACACCAGATATGAAAACCTTAGGGGCAGAAGGTCCCGATTAACTTCCGATCTAAACCGAAAGTCACGTGATTTTAATTTAAAGCTTTTCCCCTGAAAGGTGTTAGATAGATGACCGGCACGACTCTTTTGTTAAAGGAAACGTATGATATACAGAGTCAAGTCACTGCTAATTTAAGGCGGAGAGCATTTATTTTAAATGAATTATTAATTCATCTCAGGTTGAGTCATTGTAAATTATTTTTAGCAATTTTCATCTATGAATAATTCACATGTTGAATTATTTCATTAAAGAAAAAAATATATATACAGTATAAGAATTTTAAATAATTTAATTTAAATTATTTAAAGGATTTTCATAAAATACTTAAATTTATTTGATAGCATTCATTGATGAATTGTTAATACGATAAATAAAAGAGACGTTCTATTTTTGGCATATCAACAGATTCTTGCCGTTCTGTAACCTCCATCAGTCTACATTCATAAATTACTTTGTCATTATCTACAGGGAGTTAGCATCAGGAGGTTGCAGGAGCGAGCTTTTCTACTAGAGTCTATATTAAGTTCTCATTTTCTTCAAATTAATCTTACAGAAACAATTCATACTGTCTATGTAAATTAAATAAATTATTTTTATATTGAAAAAATAGAAAATTTAAATTTATTTAAATTTTCTTAGAACACTTTTTTGTAGGAGCTAAAATATTTTAAAATATTCATTCAAGATATTTAATGAAAATTCTAATATTCAAGTATTACATTTATATGATAATCATTTCAATAAAAGAGAAAATTAATATGAAAATTATAAAGTTAATTAGTTTATCTTATGACTTTTAATTCTGTTTATATTATATTCTTCTTTATTTTCATTTTATCTGAATATATTTATTCAAAAATAAATAAAACAATTTTATAAAGATTTTTTTCATATTTTGTAAGTTGCGAAATTATGCTAATTGAATATTTTTAGCAAGGAATTTTTATCATATATAACAGGGATGGCCAACACGTAGACCGCGGTCGACCGATCGACCGCAAAGGTTTTGAAAGTAGCCCGCGAAGCTAAAGTTGAACAATTTGCTTTCACTTAAATTAATGTTTAAAAATCTTAATTCGATCATTTATTCTTACAATAATAGACTGTCTGTGCAACGTACCCATACTGTTTGTATTTATCCCGATGAACAATGCAAATGAATGTTAACGCATGCGCATATAAAAATCCTAAAATTGCACATATTCATAGTCGCCCGCAGATTATATTTTACCAAAAAAGTAGCCCCTAAGGGATAAAAGTTTGACCACACCTGATATATAATGAGCCAAATAAAAATAAAGTGAATAATTTTGCATATTGTGAATAAAGTTTCCTTTTGTTAAATTGATACATACTTTTTAAATTTTATTTTGTCTGTTTACGTTCTATGGGCAATGAGGAAATTTTTTCAGGTACATCATGCTTGGCCCACAATGGGTCTAGATGTGGGGTGGAGCCCGATACATCTGAGACTGATCTCCCACGAAAAATTCCTGAGGAGTTGTCTTCCGGATTCAATTTACGATATTTAAGTCTATTTATTTTTAATTTCTATTTATTAAGTCTAATTCTTACCTTTGGTTGATAAGAAAAAATACAAAATTATTGCTATCTTTCATAGTCAGGGCCATCAAAAGCTTCGTAGGCCTAATAGCTTGCCTGGTACTTTTGTACGTAAAATGTTTCATTATTAGTATCAATAAATATCACTGTAAAAATTTTATTTTTTATTATTAAAAATAATACGAATTTATAGAAATTAAACCACTGTGGGCACAAGAAAAAGTGCTCAGCTTCCCCTCTCGACGGCCTTGTCTATATCATCTTAAAAATTTAATATTTAAGTTTAGTAGATCGTAAACTGTAAAAGTAAACCATGTTTTGAATGTATTTTGAATTAAATATCTTTACGAAGGCCTTATTGCTTAAATTGCTTAATAAATTGCTTAATATTTTATTTAAGATAATAGTAAACCGTACATTATCTATCAGTAAACTCTAATTTTGCATATTGTCAATAATTCTTACCTCATTCTGTTAAATAAATACGAACTAAATATTTATATTTCTGCTGCTTCTATGAATTAAAACGAGAAAAAGTCCCGTTAATTTTGTAAACAGTTGCTTAGCATTATTTTGGCTCAGTTCATCCATAGTTTCATCGAGTTATTCACAAATTGATTTTCATAGATATTGTAAAAGTTGCCCATGTCATTCATGTATCAATATAATCATGCATTACTCATATTATATTCAGGATCAACTCTAGACTATTTTCCATTTTGATACCACATAAATCATCTGTCTTTCAATTTCAACTTAAAATAAAACCAATCCGAAATTAAGTATAATAATAATAATAAGCAATTTTGCTTAATTTTCCTGGCTAATATTTAAAATTGTGTGTGGCGCTATCCGTTATAATCTTTTATTAAAAAAACACTTTTTATACTTTTAATTATTATAAAAAGTTTAATTTTGAGGGTAGGGGTGGGTAGTATATAAATTTCAAAAGCTAATAACGAGTAAAATCGTTACTAAATCCGACCTTACTCGAGATATGACACATGACCCCTTCTTTATACCCCACCCGTCGAACTTTAATCACCAAAATTTAACCTTAATAACATTAATCCCCTAATACATAAACTTCCCTGCAAAATTTCAGAAATTTTCGACAAAAAGTAATGGAGTAATTAAGCTTCAAATAGGGTGAACAAAATCGTGCCTCCCACTCACACTAGATTCACCAGTGGCCAAGCGGTTCCGTTTCCTGAACACTGGGAGTTTGGCCGTGGATTTGCGTCTCGCTAGGACGAACTGGCCACGTGGAGTTTTCCGGGTTTTCTCCACGTCTGTAACGCCCTTATCAGGAGCCAGTTACCCTTAAAAAAGACCTCCCGGAAGGCATTCACCCTAGGCAGATAACCCAAGTGTTATGTTGTAGTCACTTAACTAAAGAAAGAAACCCACACATTCTAACATCCATAATACAGAAAAAAAACCCAAATTTTCTTTTTTTCTTTGCAATTCTCGAGGTTTCAAGGTCTCCTGAGTCTAAAAATGTAAGTGTTGGGGGTCATTTTTTGACCGATCTTCATACTTTCCCTCTGTTATATGTAACAAATCCGGGAAAGTAAAAAAATTGCTTATTTCCCTGTTGTTATTTTATTTAAAAAATAATTCTTATAAAATATTGTTATATATACTTTCAGATTTTGCAGACCACCAAAATCTGGCTACCTTAGACAAATGTCTAAAGTGCCTCATGCGTAAACAAACTGTATATTGAACTGCATCCCAAAATCTTATTTTATCGCAATTTACTATCTGGAAACATTAGGTCAAAGCAATGTTTCTCAATCTTTCCTTAGAAATTGCCCCCTAAAGGTCATTACTTTAGTCAATGTGTTTTCTAACCGCCCTCTAACAAAGTTAAAAAGAATAACATACTTTATACTTATTATTTATTTACGATATTTAAAATTAAATATTTACGTGTATTTACTTACTTTCTATATATTGTGTATGTCCATTATCTTTTCTGGTAATGTTATATTCATGGCTGATGTGATTCTCAATATTTTTTTTTTGCACCTAAAGCTAATTTTCGGCTCCAAGAAACCTATTTTCATTTCCATTGAGAAATACTGGTGTAGAGTAAGAATATTGATTATTGTATTATTAAATTGTTTTACAACTTTTTTAATATACTAAAAAGAGTCACCAGTTATTACAAATTTTGGGAAGTACAGTTCTATCGAATACAAAACTTTTGAGTAAAATAAACCCAAAACAAAGATGATCTGCGAAGGAAAAAATGCTTTTCGGGAGAATTTTATATGGGAAACTGGCCCCCTGTTTAGGTGTTAGATCTGCGAACAAAACCCTAAAAACTCCTGTTAGTGAGGCGCAAATCCACTACCAACAGTAGCGGATTATCCAATAGGTGAGCTAGGCGCGCGCCTAAAGCCTTGTCGTTTCGAGGGGTCTCAAAAATTAGGCCTATATAGTATAAAGATAATATGCTTTTAAAAATTTATCAAACGCTTAAAATTGTGTATTATAAAGAAACAACATGATATTATTTAAGGATTTTATTGTTTTTTTTTTTTTTAATATAAAAAGAAAACTTTAACATAAAAGCCTGACAACAAAATTGCGCCTAGGACTCAAAGGAATATAATCCGCTACTGACTACCAACTACTAGCGTTCAATCAATCACTGGTAAGCTAAAGCTAAAGAAAGTATGCATTTGATAATTTCTAAAAATGTTTGCTCCTGATGAAAAATAATAAACAAGCAGTTAATGAATAAAAAAAAAAAAACTTAAATCAAAACACTCATCCTTAAATACAAGTTTTGTTCAAAAGTTTTAAATTATTTTTTTATAACTTCTCATTTAAATTCAATTAATTAATTTCTATATTAAAAATTACATTATATGAAGTAAAGACACTCAATAAAAATATTTATTCCATAGACATCTTTATATGAAACAATGTTTGAGTCGAGTCTCACTGTAAATACAATGCATAATTTATCATTTTAAGTAGAATTTCTAATTATTATAATTATAAAAATACATTTTAATGTCATAATTCTATGAATAAATGATATAATAAACAATTAATCGAGAATATATACGCTGCTGTTTATCAGGAGTCATCATAAACTATTTTATTATAGTCATAGAAGAGAAAAAGCTTCCACTCTTGACATCATCATAAGTTTTCATCTTCTTTATAAGTTAAAGAATTCCAAAGAACTCAACATTTTATATTCGAAAAGTAGACATTATTCTTCGAAAATGCTGCAATAAAGTTGTTTATGTGACTTCTTAAAAGTAGCAGTATGTAGGATGATTTATATATGCCATACAGTAAATGAATTAAAATATTTATTACATATTGTGAAACACGGTCATGTTGATATTTTTAGAGATTTGAATGTAGGGTTGGTTTGATAGCAACACAACACGTGAGAACTTTTATGGGATAGTGGCACCTATTTAAGTGTTAGACACGTGAAGAAAATCCACGTGGCCAGCCAGCCGTTAGTGCTGTGTGAACCTGCGACCTGTGTTCAGTAATTTAATCTACTGATGGGTGCTTGAATATGGGTGGTCTGAGAGAAGTGATATAGTACTAGGAGCAGTTACAAGTGTGCACAGAGTTGGTTTCATAAGTGCATTCAGCAAACGGGACCCAAATTTACAGGGGCTTAGAGAAGCCTCTCACTTGGTTAATTTTAAGCTCTTGACGCATTGAAAAGACATCGCATTTATATTTTTCATGGGCCTGGCAAGATACGGAGTCAATACTAAATGTGAGGCACCACTTCTCTCCGATAGCCATAAAAATATACAAGTGAAATAAATAAAAGAAATGGGTGATGATAAATCTATTTTTATCAGAAGAAACTTTAATCTATATCAATTTCATATCATGTTTTTTTTTATATAAAATAACATTTTTAGACCTTTTCTGTATTTATGCCCGATCAAAATGAGACCTTGCTGGCGTCCCTTCTATCTGGATCCATCTGAAAACAATATTTTTATTAAAAGGATAATTATGGAGAATTAGCCTAATAACATTAATTAGATATTAATGTTCTTTATTTTGTATTAAGATTGAATTTTGTTTATTGTCTGTTAAAAACAAACTGATTAATTTAAATTAGTAGGAAGTAAAGACGTAACTTATGCTTTGAAGCGAAGCGCGAAAACGTCGCGTCGCTTCGCGTGCGAACCACATAATACATAATAAATACAGTGGCGTAGCGTAGAGGGGGCGGCAGAGGCGGCTCGCCCCGGGCGGCACTTTTAGGGGGCGGCAAAATTTCACAATAAATAATAATAATGTCTTGTATAAATTTGAACCATTTCATTTCATATTTTTGTCGCACCTACGATTCGGACCGATTGAAATGAGCACGGAATTGTTCATTACTTATTCTGTGACGAAACTTAATTTTAGTCTTTTAAATTGAGATACTTAAATAAGGGGACGGCGAAATTTTCCTCCGCCCCGGGCAGCTGATACCTACGCTACGCCACTGAATAAATATAATTCATTTTCTTATATTTTCGTAATAAAAACACATATTTTGTTAATAAAATAATATTTAGTTTTTAAATAAAAGTATGAACAAAATCTTATTATTAATTGATACGATTTATTAATCAAGAGCGATTTATCTACGTGTTTGTCGCGACGTTTCGCATTCAATCGCATCGCTGCTAGACAAACATGTTGTTGACGTCGATCGTTCAGGTGATTAATTTTTTATCTCAACATAATTTTTCGACCAAACAACCTGAATTAAATCTGTTCAAAAAAACTGTAATTAAATCATTAAATCATTAATTAATTTAAAAATATCGAAAAATCGAATTATTCAACTTAAGCAAATAAAACCCATTTAAATGATCAAATCCAATTAAACTTTAACTAAAGTAAATAAAAATTTACATGATCAATTAGGAAAAAAAACATGTTTAAATTTATTTTATTCGAAAAAGTCGATAGAAAATGTGTTTATTTTTATAAAAAATTCAATTTTCTTTCTTTTTTTTAAAAAATTTTAAAGCATTTATGTAACAAAATTTATCTTTGAAGTAGGTTAATTGAAGTAGATGTGAAAGACGTTTGACAGTTATTGACTTAGCAACTAAAATTAAATCAACGATGATTCGAAACTCTGTTAATAAATTTATGTTCCAGATTTTCCAAATTTATCATTAAAAATTATAAGAAAATTCTATTAAAAAAAATTTCCTCTACAATTTTCCAATCTTTTACAATTAAAAATTTCAAACTTCCTTTTAATTTGTTTTTCCTTACAGATAAATAAATTCTAATTACCAAAACAGTAAAATCAATAATTAAGATTTTAATTAAAATAAGATTAATAATTGATACGAATTAAATTACTAATAAAAATAAATAAAAATTTAATTAATTTTACTATTTCTAGTAACTTCAAAGTATCAGTAATTGTATACAGTATACATATCATAGAATTTATAATTTATAAATTAGCAGAGATTCAATTACTATGTTGAACATAGATTCTGGATAACAAACCGAATATTCTAATCATTTTGTAGATTCTACAAAATCTCTGTTAATTATTCTAGAATGATTAACAAAGATTAAGTTATCTAGAATCTAAATAGTAATTGAATATTCTTTAGAATTAAATATAAAAATAGAAAGAATTGAGTATTCTATAATTCCTAGATTCTATTAAGTGATTAAAATGTTTTGTAATCATTTCTAGAATTATTCTAGAATAACTAACAGTATTCAATTATTCTATAATCTAGAAATTGATTAGAATATTGATTGAATTAGGATTTTATTTTTACTTTTTTGGCTGTTGCATATAACAGAAGAAAAGTATGGCGATCGGTCAAAAAATGACCCCCAGGAGTTTTACATTTTTGGACTCGTAAGATCATGAAACGTCGATATGAGCAAAATAATTCGGGAATTTTTTTGTATGTACGAATGTTAATGTCTATGGGGTACGATCTTGTTTACCCACTTTGAAGCTTAATAACTCCTGTGTCTTTTGTCAAAAATTTTTGAAATTTTGATGGTTAAAGAGGGAGTGGGGAGATAAAAGGGGTTGTATGTCATATCTCGAGTACGGTTGGACTTATATCTAAAGATGATAGATGTGATAAACTATTATCTAAACGCGATATCTATGATAACTTCTGTATTCACTATTGCTAAAAAAAAACGATTTACTACATAAAAGTATTTTAATATTAAAAATTTCTCATATTTGTAAAGTAAAATCTATTGATTTTCATAAAAATGCAGACGTGGCTATGAGGATTATTAACATTTCTCCTAATGCTCTATATCATATTGTAGTACCTACATGTTTTTTTCTTCTTTGGAAGCATTTTAAATATATTTTATCTTCATTTTATAATACATCTCTTTGCATTGCATTACAGTTATATATATCACCGTATATGAACGACAATTATCTTAGTCATAGATCGCATCTTTCTGGATTATTCTAATTTTAAATTGTTTTATTTATAATATTAAAACATTTTAAAAATTAGATAAAATGCTTTTAAAAACAAGGCAAAATATTTTAAAAAACAGAAAGAAAACTCATAAAACTGCTGAATAATCTTTCAGCAACAAACAACAAATCGAGATTCATGAGACTTCTCTACGAGATATTCTTAATATCCGTGGTGTTATGTCATCTATTTTGCATGGTAAATGCTCAGATACTTGATGTGATAAAGGTTTCAATATCTGAAAACTGATATGATGCGACATTTTCTTGTTGATTTTCGAAATGTAGGCATCTGAATTGATAAGAAACCAGTTTATTTCCCCAGAGTTAAAAATCATGTTGAGTAGAATTACCGTTTTTTTCCATATTTGGATAATGGATGTTACTAGTTATCGTCTCGTAACATACAAATAATCACACCTAATACAGTAATAATCAAGTGACTATGGTAAGTTTGATGATAACTATGGGAACATTTTATACTCGTAGTAAGTACACGAGTAAGCTAAATTTGTTCAATTATTTTACAGAAATTATCCAGATATTCCTTAAACATACTACAGTATCAATATTATCAATATCCAGTTACTATTTCTTCTGTGATGAATAGAAGATTCATGCTTATTTTTCAAGTTAAATATTATGAAAAAATAAAATGTAAATGGACTTTGGAAGAATTCTTATTGGGAATTTCTTAGAAACGAATTTAAAATTGAAAATTGCTAAACCAAAATTTTAATATCGATATTGAGCCTAATAATACCCAATTAATACCCAAGAATCATTCGATATATCAAGCAATAAATTTCGATAAACACCGAAAAATATCGATATCGAGATTAGTATTTATCTAGAACAGTGGTTCCGAAACTGTGAAAGGTCGCGGACCCTTTTATAAAAGATAAATTTTGGTGGATTTCTATTTTGATCTGTTAGCTTTTAGTCATTAATTATTAAACTAGTAATAATAAGCATCCGAGTAACATTATATTGCTTTCTCGGCTGTTAACAGAGGGAAAGTATGGCGATCGGGTCAAAAATGATCCCCAAGATTTTTAAGTTTTGTGCTCAGGGGACCTTGAAATGTCGAGGAATGCAAAAAGTTCAGGGGTTTCTGTATGTATGAATGTTAGTGCGTGTATGGGTGTGTGGGTGGGCACGCATTTTTGTTCACGTTTGAAGCTTAATAACTACTGTGCTTTTTGTCGAAATTTTCTGAAATTTTGCAGGGAGGTTTGTATATTAGGGGATTGACGCTATTAAATTTTGATGATTAAAAGTCGAGGGGGTGGAGAGATAAAGATGGTCGTGTGTCATATCTCGAGTAGGATCTGACTTGACTTAATGACGATTATACTCGTTATTAGCATTTACAAGTTTTTATAAAGCCCATCTCTACCCTCAAAATTAAGCTTTTTGCTATTTTATAATAATTAAAAACATAAAAAGTTTTAAAATAAAATATATAAAAGATGGCGGTTTAAAATGCCACGATTTTAAATCTTTTGACGGGAAAGCTACGCTACTTGTTGATAGATTTTTTGACGGCTTTTGATTACGTTAATTTGAAAAATTTTGTTAAAATAACAGAATTAATAAATTTATAAAACTGAATAAAAGAACCAACTTTTTTATTTTTGAAAAGTAATTAAAACATAACATTTTAACATATACAAATTTATCATATTTCATTTAAAGCTTAATATAACTTTACACATTTGCTAAGCAATAAAATAAAAGCATTTTTAGAAAACAGATCAGCGGATCACAGTTTCGGAACCACTGTTCTAGATCTAGAATATGAATATCAATATTTTAGATAAAAAACACTGTAGATAGAAGTCTTTTATCTACAATGTTAAATATCTCTATTTGTTATCAATAAGGAATATTGGTAATTCGGTTAATTATAATCACTAACTCTAATTCTTTCAACATAATAATTTTTTTAAAAAAATGCGCTTTTTTATTGCCCAAAAGGCGAGAAGAATCAAAAATGAGAAAAAATTTGGAAAAGAAATCTATATAATAGCAAATATATAGATTGTTTACTAGAAATTTTTATAATATTCGATATAAGTTAAATGTCGAAAATAATGCAATTATGTCTTATATTTTACCTTGCTAATAATCTATAATATATAGGCTACAATATTCTCACAATTTTTAAGTATATTTTAGTAATAAACCGAGTCCATAAAGTAGGACGATAAATCCACTCACAAGTGAGTTTATCGTCCTACTTTTCGTCCATGTAAACAACTAAGTGTATGTTTTTTCAATGAATTTTGCATGGATGCTGATAAAAAATTCTTCTATTTTATAAAATATTATTTATATTTTATACCTTATATTGGATAGATGTTTTTATTTCAAAATTTATAAAAATATTTTTATTATTTGTAAGCAGATTAATTGTAAAGTATTATCGACAAACTTCAGAAGCAAGAAAAATAATATTTCTATTTCTTCTAATTTAATAATAATAATTTAATACCGGTATTATTTTACTATTTTAAGATTTTTAGATAAATACTTTTATAATTTTTTATTAATTAATTTTTACAATACAGTCAAACCTATGAACAACGACCACTTATGGAAACATAAAACATGATCATTGTTCGGAAGTGACAGATTATTGTTTTTATGGCGATTATTTTGTATGCATTTAATAAAGAAACGTTCCTGAAGAGTGGCCGCCATTTAAAGATGGCCATTAATGGAAGTTTGATTGTAATATGTAAAATTTATTATCTGGGATTGTTGAAAAGGAAGGCGAACGAATTTAATTAGAAAACAATTCAAGTAAATTTCGATCTAGTTTTTATAATAATTTTAACGTTATTGCTAGCAAATAATTTTTAAAACATTTACTGAAGTAATTTTGTGGTTACTAATCCGCTAATTAATTCATTACTGTCTCGAATAGCTTTATCGGTATTGATTATTAATTATAATCCAATGAGATTTTGGTCTATATTTGAGTCATTCTGTTTACTGTTTTTACTTATTCATTAGGTTACCATTCCTCATCTTAAGTGATGTTATTTCGATTATACGGAGCAGAATGCAATAAAAGTCACCGCATTGCAATAGGATTGTAGGAAAAGAGACATTATATTAAGCGATAAACATTATTTATATACGATTATGCACAAAGAAAAAATGAGAGATATGATCGTCAAGCAACTATTGAGACATGCACTAAAACAGAAAACAACATTTGTTCAGCAATTTCTTTATACATTTTGATTCACAATACTCTGATTCCGAATCAATAAAATCATTTCATATAGACTACGTATATGTAGATATTTTTTAGTGCAGTAGCGTAACCAGGGAGGGCCAAGGGGGCCAGCCATTCCTTTGTAAATAAATAAACGAAGAAAAAAATCAAATAAGAACAGGATATTTAGAGGTGATAAACTCATTTATATGCATGCAAATACAATATTAATTAATATTATAGTATAATATACAGAGTTAACTCTTCATCTATAGCGATGTGTGTAGATGTGCATGTTCTAATTCGTGCTCTCCCTAATATCGGTTCTGTTTACGTTACTGTTTTAGTGCTTATCTTTTTATATATTGGAGCGAAAACACATGTTTACCGAAAGAATTTTCATTACAAACATCAAAAACATGGCTAAATCTAACAGGTTTTCAATGTAAACAGCATCATTCATGCAATTTAAGACCTTGTGTACTGTACATAGACAATACGTAATTATTTTCTTTACAAATTTACAGTACTTTCAAAATGTTTATTTTTCAATTAACTGAATTAAAGAGACGACATTGAATTATTTATAAATAAGTTTGGTTTCAGAAATACATTTCTGACATAATTCATAAAAATATTTTGTATTATCATATAAAGATATCCATTCAGATATACGAACGTTTCTGTTTACACATTTAAATTTTTTCTCTAACACCAATCGACGTGTGACGCAACGTGACGTCTTCGTTTCCCATCATGCAACCCTCTACCGATTAAAGATGGCGTAAAGTACTGTATTGCAAGAATTATGACAGTTCAAACTTTACTTTGACAAGACGTTGAGAAAAATGGTTAGGCAAAATATGATAAAATGGATAATATATTTCCTAATTCTCATTCTCAATCAAAGAATCGTTACGTCACGAGAAGGTGAGTTTACAGCAACGTGACTGATCCTATATCTTACAGCAATATGTGTATATGTATATCTGTGTGTTATTTTACGTGTTATTAATTTAATATACTGCTGTTACCTATCAAGTTCGAATTTGTGCTATGTTATGCATTCTAAACAACATAAAATACAGTAGAGAATTATATTGTTAACTTGTAAATTGATTATGCACATGTTCACATATACATAGAGCTCTATATATAATTTATATACAGAATGGAAACTGTTATCAGTACATCACATCCAATATATATTGCAGTATATTACATGCAAGCTATATACAGTTATAAATCACATAATATAGATATAAATATACTGAAAAGATGTATTTTTATTACCTAATTCTCCAAAAAAAATAATATTTCATTCATTTATAAATGATAAAACATTATATTCTTAAATAAATAAATTTTTATAAATGAGTCAAGTCCAGTTTATCAGCAGCAGTTTCTGTGTTGAGTAAGTATAACATTAAAATTGAAGATAAACTGAATTTATATCAATTCCTGGCACATATAAAGTACACAGCTGTTTACATGTTAAAGAAAAATTTTAAAGATAATGTCTTTTATATTTCTGCTTATTCTAATTAAGTGAAGTTAATTAAATGTTATATTGATGTTTTTTAAGATAAATGTACAAAATTATAAAATCAAATTCTGATAGCCACATTTTGTTATTTTATCTTTATAAAAATTTTATGTTATATATTTCTTAAATGAATTTATCTTTATTTTTGTATTAAATTTGATTTATTTAATATTTTTATACTTTAAAGTAATGCTGAATTTAAAATTTAATTTAAAATTTTGTTATTGATAAATGAATTTAATTAATTTTTTTATTTATTTTACTTTTTAAAGAGAAGAAATGAAAAATTGTAAATATGTATAGAGTATATATAAAAGGAAAATCTTATTATTCATTTTTGTTGATAAATATAATGTTTAGTTTTATTAGAAAGCAAGATTATAATTTAAACATAAAAATTTAGTTATTAAAAAATTGTTTTTTATTAATAACTATTCAGAAAAAAAACTTGAAAAAAATATATTATAAATTAGACATGACTTTCAACATTTCTGTATTTTTATTTTTTATTATTTCTTTATTTTTTCCTACTTTTTTTTTGGTTGAAGGAATAAAAATATTTTAATCTATTTTTTCCTTCTTTACTCATTTTTTTTACATTGAAAAGTGCTAAATTTGGTATACTTTTATGTAAAAAGATAATTAAATTAATAATTGTCATTGTATTATACAATTTTGTAAAAGTTTAGATAAATGTAATTAACATACAGTATATATATTAAATGAAAATGAAGGTCTAACATTTAAAATAAAGGACAAAACACAAAATGTCTAGCCTTTAAGTTTACGAAGAAATATATTTTATTTATTTTTTTGACATTTAAAGTTAAGATTTGGAGAAGTATTTTTTTTTCTTTTTAGTTTTATCGTTATGTAAACAAAATTAAAACGTATTTCTGATTTCTTATCTTATTATTTTTCGACGGCATCAGAGAACATTATTTTCCATTCTTGATCTTATTTAATTTCAACACATTTTCGTGTTTGCTTTTCTTTTTAAAGAATGTCCTCCAGAATTATAAAATTTGTCCAAGTGAAATTACATTCAACAAATTTGAACTTCGGATCGATAATGCAAAGGCGACCAACCGCGATCTTCATTGTTTAACACATCAACTTCCTGTATCCTACTGCACGTGTTATTTAACATCCGGAAACGAATTCGTACATTAAACAGCTGCCCCGTTTTTACTTCTTCAAACACCGTGTAGGAGTATAAAAGTTAAATATATTTACGTTTAATTTTTAAAATCGAGAAAAATTAAACGTAAACAAATTTTAATTAAAAGTTCTTTAAAATTTGAAAGAACTTAAATGGATTTACCGGTAGTTGCAAATGTAGTTTTTAAAGAAACTTTGCATTTAGTTATGACTTTTTTTAAAGACAAATTTTAATGAATATACGCGTAATAAACTTACATACATATTAAATTTTTATCTGTATTTTTTATTTTAATTAATATATGTTGGTTAAGGGATAAAAATGATGACGTCAAAAGATACCTGTTGCTCTTACGTGATCATTGCTACTGGCAACGGATGATAGTCGATGGGATTGATTGGAACAACTTACGCAAAAGGAATCTCTAGAAGTGGCGACATCATTGTAGTACATATTGGATTATTCTTGCATGGAATGTATAGAATTTTATTACTATTTACTGTTAGTTTCACTCTAAGTCTTCACCTAGCTTTTATCTATGTAAACATTCCGTTGTATCGATGTGTTATTTAACTTTAAAGCATTTAAACCACACGAAAACTACACGTGTTGCTGCGTTTTAACATATACAGATATGTTTAAAAAACTAATATATATGAAAATAAAACAGTGTCAGCGACTTCGTTATAGAAATTAGCTAAGAAAATTGTATTCTCTTTCTTCCTCCTCCTCCTCCTCCTCATTGCAATCTCCGGTTACCTAGGTAACCGTCACTAAGCAACATTACAGCATCCAGTATCTTCAACGAACGATTCCTACGTCGACCATAGTATCGTTTATTTGACAAGACGGTCGAGATTTTCCCTGTTCTATTATTTCATCTTTCATGGCATCGACTGTATTTTATTCCAGTCTTATTCTCCAATTGGTTTTGATTAATGTCCAAAGAGGTAGGTGCTACCATATGGTGTATCACGTGAGTTTTGCAGAGTCGGCATTCTGATTTTTCTCAACTTTTGAATCGGTTTTATAACGGCATGCGAAAAAATATTATTTTATGGACCGTATGTAGTTTAGATTATATGAGAATATATTTACCAGTCCCTACATATCCTTTTTTATAAACTGTTGTGACAATGTATGTTATGATTTCGGTTAAAAATGTAATTTTTAAAAAATATTTTGCTGTTAAATGAGTCTTTCTGTATAGTTTAATCTCAAACACACGTATTTATTCATTGTAATTTTTTAAAAATTGTTTATAGCTTAATTATTTTAAGTAAATCGTTTAAGATTATTTCTTAAGTTATGTGAAAATACATCTGTGTTAGTCCGTAAACAAATTGATAGAACGAACGTTTATATATAAATGACACATTTAATACATTATCAAATAGGTGTTAAAAATGACACCTATCATTGAACTGCTATGTTTAAAAAAGAAATTGCGAAGTTTTTAACGATATATTTGAATGTGTATTGCTTGTGATTATTCAAGTAGAATAGGATTTACAGATTTCTTAAGAAGAATCATCAAAAGGAAATAGTCTAGAAGGAATTTCATTTGATAATATTTACATTTCAAATATTAGCATTAGAGATTTGATAAGATACACTGCTTTTTTTACAACCTGATTGGAATGTTTTTTTATGTGAATAATTTTTAAAACAAAATTGGTTTGATGAGAATATTTAAATGCTAAAAGATAATTAATTTGTAAAATTTTGATTGTTTTAAATCAATATATAATGATTTTTCTTTTACTTTAAGTTACATAACTTGTTTTTTATTATAAGTTTCAAATGAAGAGAAAAACTTTTAAAAGATGATTTTTCAATCTATTTATTATATTATTATAAAGTTTAATAATAATTGTAATTTTGTTAATTAAAGTTACAAAATTAAATTATCTGGAATAAAAATCATCTTTGTAGAGACTAATGGATCTAGATATTGTCCAGTAATTTAATTTGACAAGATTCTGTACTTCTAAGAGATAATCTGATCTATTTAAAACAGCTATTACATGTATAATAATAATAATAATGGCTCTAAAATGACAAAAATAAATAAAATTTTTATAACTTGACAACTATGCATGTGTTTCCTCTATGTTAGATTTTAAGGTTTAATTAAATTATTAATTGAATATTTAGTTAAAAAATATGTCATAGTTATGTCTTAAATAGATTTTTACATATTTTTTCTTTATGAATTTAAAAGTAATTCAGAAGCTCCATTTTTTTTTTTTAACATTTTCAATTTTTCAGTGTATTTAATTTCCAGAATGCACATGTTATGAATAATTTTTTTTTTTTATGTAAAAATATTAAACAGTTAAAAATAAATGTATTTCTCTTTGGGATTTTAATTACATGCTACAAGTACAAATCTAAAATATATTTTATATATAATACTATGTTTATTTTATATATAAATAAAATAGAAAAAGAAAAATATTTAATATATAAAATGTATTGCAAAGTTGGAAAAAACTGTCTCATCTGTCTTAAAAGAATGAAAATTATCATGATGATATAATTGTTGTTTTAACTGTATTATGTGGAAAAAGATGTACTGTACAAGATATTCATCATTGATAAAATTAAGAAGTTCTGACAATTAAATGTTTCTTCTCTCTCTTTCTCTATTTTTAATTACTTGAAATTATTTTAATTACAATAATAAATTCAGAATATTCCACACATGCAATGTTGTTATTATTACATATTTATAAAATATATACATATTAATTTAGTAATAAATGTGAGATATAAATCTCATGATTAATATTTTAAGCAGTTTATTTATTTATTAGCATACTAGGTAGAAAACCTTTGATGCCAAGAAACAATTATAATAAAACAAGAATTAATATTTTAAGTAAATTTTCTTAAAAGATTATAGAAAAAATGGTTTGGTTGTAAATCTTTCTCAAAGAAGACAGTTATTATTATAAATTAGCATATTTGTTCAAAGTTTAATTTATGAAATATATATTAAACAAGATTTTGTGTAAAATTGATTACTTGTAGACAATATTTTCCAATATGTTATATCTATTTATCCTGATGTCATTAATCTTTGTACATTTCAATTTTCTTTTAATAAAGTAATGAAAAATAGATTTCATACCAAATTTTACGCATAAAATTGTTTAAAATAAAAATAGTCTTTCTAATATTTTATCTTTTTTTTTAATTTACAACTAAAAACATTTCTGAGTTGTAAACTATTTTTGCAAAATTGCTTGACGATGATGAAATATTTTAAATTTATTTCATATTAGACAATGGATCAATATACTTACTTGTTAGCATGTTGAAAATGAAAATGTTTTACTTTAAAATGATAAAAATATATGAGGAAACCCTTTAAATATTTTATTCAAGCAGATGTACAAAATCATAAATCTGTAAAGAATTATATTAGTATAAAAATGTTATATCCTTCTACCAGTTTTTCCATTAATGATCAGTTTATTAAGTGTATTAAAAATTGTTTACAAAGATTATTGATTTTTATAAGATCTAAAGAATATCTAAATACAGTTTTTTTAAGTTTCAAACTGTGAATTAGATCTATTTTCTATTTATAGATATTGATTATAAAATGTCTGTTTCAACTGGTCTGTTTAATAATTTTTACTTGTGAGAAAATAAATGGATAATTAAAATATAGCATTCACAAATTACAAAATTTTAATATTAGAGAAAATATTAAAATCTAAGTTCCAATATTAAAATTAAGTATCCAAAAATACATTACGGTTATAATGTTATGTGTAATGAACTTAAAAATTTTTTTTTTTAAAGATGTTTTTACAATTAATTTAAATCAAAATAAATTAATATGAGTTTTGATGATGTAATTTTAATCAAATTAGTTTATTTTTTTAATGAAATCTTGATGATGATAATGATACAGTTCAACTGATATACATTCTGGTAAATTTAATGCTATTTTACAGGTGAATCAACAAATGCACATACAAAGATATGACTAATATATGTAGTACAATTTTCTTATAAATTCTTCCAAGAAAAAAAAAAAAAAAACGGATTAATATAGTTTACTTAATACAATTTCAACTGTTCTAAATTAATCATTTCAAAGATAAAATAATAATAATTTATTTTAAGATATGATTTCATGCATATCAGTATCTCTTAGACACTAAGTTTAGTTAAAATATTTTATCAGTTATTTTGTTTATACTGTTAGAAAAAATTATATTAGATATTAAAATTTATGGTTAGTGATAAAAACATTTTATTTCAATAAAAAATAAAACTTTCTTTTTTCATTGGAAAAAAGCTTGAAAAGTTTTGTAATTATCTTTATTCTGACACAATTCAGTATTATTACTGTGAAATTTGTACAATCTTTTATAAAGTAGTTATGTTTTAAATGAAAGTTTAAAAAATATAAATTATTTATGTAAATGAAGATTATATAATTTAATCATGCAATTACATTAATATAATTAGAGAATAATTTTTAGGCATAAAATATTTAGAAAATGACACTTCTCTGCCAAATATTTTTGTTAAGTTTTAACAAATGTGCTTAGCAAAGAAATTTTTTTGTTTTTTGTTTTATTAAAACAATTTTTATAATAATTTTAAATTATGTACATATTTGTATAAATATTTGAATTAATTTTTTAAGAGTTTTAGTAAAACTGCTAAAATTAGTTAAATAAATAAATTTATATTGAAAATCTTTCCATAATTTATTATATTATACTGTATATCATATTTTTATATACTGCACAATTACTATACACAAAATCAAGATTTAATTTTGATAATTGATTATCTTTAATACTAAATTTCAAAGTAATTATTCTCAGTTAATCATATAATTAAGGACAAGTTATATGTAGTGAGATGTGCAACAGAAGATATGATAGCTTAGAACTGGGACAAAAAACTGTGGGATGCTGATGTGGGAGTGACTGGAATAACTAAATGTAATGTTACAATCTGGAAACCTCTGGCTTGAATAAATCATTGTACACAAAATATTTTATAAACTAAAATATTTTAGACAAATTCTGTATTTAAATATTTATTTCTGACTTATTGATTATTATATTTTATAACTTTTCTATTTAAGCATTTAATTAAAATTTAAAAAATATAATTGACAAAGAAAGATTTAAAATTAAAGAATATACAGCAATTTCACAGTTATTGTAATTTAAATATAATTTATTTAATCACTTGAAATGATTATAATTTTTAATAAAGCTAAGAATATTTAGCAGACAATAGATAATCTCACTATGAAGTTAAGATCATATTGCCTCCTTGTGTTCCAATGATATATCAGTAGTTCATTTCATTTGAAATGGATTATGTCATTGGTTTGCTTACTCTACTGTATTAAAGACACTTTACCAGGCAATGTGTACAATTGTCTTTATAAGTTTATGAATTTTAATATTGACAGTCTTAATTCCATTATCCTTAAAATTAACACAGAAAAATTTAATAATAATAATTTGAACTCAATACACAACAATAAAAGAAATAACAGAAGTATGAAGAATAAAAAAAATTTAACTTACCATAAGAATAAGTTAAGAATAACTTATTTTTATAATTATAGTGATATGAGAATTTTTATTTTAGTTAGAATGTGTGTTTATATTAAAATTGAATGAAACTACTTTAAAATATTTAAATATATATTTAACATTTAATTTAAAATTACATTTGATACTATTGACGATTATTTTAGATTTTCATATGAATTTGTACTGTACTTATAAAATTACTACTGTAGCATTATGTTAGCTTTCATGTAATTTAAAATACCTTGTTTGTGTCTTCTAGTGTCATGCAGACATTTTTTTCTAATACTCTACAGAATAATTAGTTTTAATGATGTAGTTATAAAACAGCTTACATTTTTTGTTGTGAAATTTTAAACAGTTCATTTTTTTTTATATTTACTTGATAAAAACTAATAAACTCTACAAGAATTCTATTAATTGTAATAGCAATATATCTGATTTATATTCATGTATGGATGCTAGGCAGAATAAAAAACTTTTAACATTTGAATTCATATCCATTCTCCTCCAAAATTATCTTAATTAATCAAACTGAACTAATGCTATTGATTAATCTCTAATTAACAACAAAAATTTGCTTCAGAAACAAGAATTACTTGTTCTTACTTGTTGTTACTAGTATTTTGACTTGTTTAAGCCTTTTTCACCTACAAAATAAACAATGTTTCAGAAGATATATAATTTAATAGTGGAGAAATGTCAAATTTTAAAATATTTAAATCTGATTATCAGAAATGAATAGAAGAAGAGTAATAAATACAAAACTAATAGTATAACTGCTAATAGAAATAGAATAGAATTCAGAAAAGCATGTTGAAAATTACCTGTAGCATAATTGAGCCCAATTACAGTGTATTTACAATTTGATATAATTACTAGTAGAAAATTTTTAATATTTTGTTAATTAGTTTATTTATAATATATTCCATTGTTTATTGATTGTTTATGACATAATCAATGGCATTACAAGAATTATGAAAAGTAAATTTAATTATTATGTAATTTTATATTGGAATCAGCAGACTAGTTTCTCTTTATTTCAAGGGTGGATTGTAAATAAATGCTTTATGGAAATACAGAAACTTTTGTGTTTTAATTTATTATCAGATGTATTTACATGTTGATAAAATTCAATATTTGTTTAAAAGACAATCCAGTGGTTTTCATTACTGATTAAGCAGAATAATAAAATTGTCATTTTTTACTGTTGAAATTGTCTTTATTAGAAAATCAAATAAACAAGTTTTAATAGCTCAAGTACTTTTATTATATTAAAAAAATTCAGAAAAAAAAATTTGTTTTCTGATAAAATTATATGAATGAAACCTTTCTAAAATTAAATAAAATTCAAAATAATTTTTTTTAAATTTTATATTTAACTTAATAATCTTTAACTGATTGTGGCATGTTTGTGTATCTGCATACTAAATAAGATAAAACTGCTTATAATTAAATGTATATTTTAAAAAAAATGTCAAATATTTCTTAATTAAATGTAATAAAAATGTAAATAATAATAATTATTCTGTCTGAAATATTTTAAATGAAGACATTTTTTTTAATATGAAAATAAATATAAAAATAATTATAGCTACAATTTACATTGTTTTATAAACTTCAGTTTGTAATGTTTTCATATTTATAAGTATTTTCACTTATTAATGAAATTTTAGACTCAAAAGAATAATTTAATAAAAATTTGTAAGTTAGATTTAATATTGACAGAAGGAAATAACATCATTTTAACACTTCAAATATTTCTTAATAATAGATATTTGATATCAAACCTAAATTATAGATTGATATAAAATAAATACCCTGAAAGCTTTTGACATCAATTCATAAAATTACATTATCTGCAATAAGCATTTTGAATATCTACAAACAGTCATAAAAATTGATTGAGAGGTATAGAAAGAGCTAATTCAAGATTTAATCTGTTTTGTTGGAAAACATTTTTTAATTTGATTATAAATTAAGCCATCTCCTCCAAAAACTAGCAAGTCGTGTCAGGTCATAGAACTGAAAATACAATGAATTAAATAGGATTGTGTTTTACTATGTCCTTAAGTTGATGTTGGTTCAATTTTATTTTTTTAATATATATATTATATAATGCTGCTCAAGCTTTTAGAATTAAAAGAATTTTTTTAATTGATTAAAAATGAAAAGAAGTATTTTAATAAAAATAGAGAAGAATATTACCAATTAAAGTGAATTGTTTGACAAGACTTTTGTTTAAAGCAGGATCAAAGTTTCAATTTAAACTTTTAATGCACACCATAACTGAAAGCATTAGTTGTGATTTAATTATTCTGTTGCTTGTAAAAAGCTTTTGTTTTTATTCTTTATTTCTTCATAATATTGAGTATAACATATTCAATCATTACTACTATACACTTTAATTTTATTGTATTATTAGATTTTTGAAGCTATGTTCCAATATCAATTAATTACATAATTAAAGAATGCATTTAATTTAGTTTTTACTACTATGTTGTTTAATTTTTATATGTAACTCTTGTCAAGTATTACATCTGATGCATTTCTCAAATATTGCTTAATCTCCAAGTTTTCATTACATTATCTTTTAAATCAGACATTTCATTAATTTAAGAAAATGTTTATAAATTTAAAGTATAACAGTGTAAATTGATGTTAGAACTGTTTTTTAAATATATTTCTGTATTTGAATCTACTTCTATAAAATTAATTTGGCATTAATGGTTAAACTGCAATATCTTTTCTAGAAAAAATGTCATTAAACAATTTAGTTCGTTCTAAAAAGAAAACATATACTGGTGTGCAAAACTTAAGCAACAATGTAATTTTTAAGCAGACAGCCATAAAATTGTAGAAAAGGGATTGTTGTGATCAGTACAGTAAACATCCAACTCAATAGAAAGATGATTTGTATTCAGGAAGAAGACATCACAGGTGATGTGAGGGCACATAGAACGTGTGCAGTAATGGCACGCAGTTCAAGATTACAATAAGAAGGAGGCTTTGATTCTATACTATATGTGTTCTATTCATTTTTGCACTAGTATGCTTTCTTCATCTTTTAAGCACAAAATACTGTCTCTGTATTCTGAATTTCATGTCTCCCAGGTGATTTCTTGTGGAGTTACGGCAAAAAACAATTGTTGCTTAAGTTTTGCACACCAGTGTATGTTATCTTATTTTAAATCATCCAGGAAAAATTAATTATTCACAATATTTTAATTTTATAATATATTTATAACAAGCCATACAATTTTTTAAATTTATATTTAATTTTATATATAATTGAGTTTATTTATGTACATGAGTAAATTATAGTATGAGTTTATATTTACTTCATACTGAATTATGTTCTAAAATATAGAAATTTTTATTCAGTGTTTTTATCATGTTATATTTATTGATTAAAAGATATTTGAATATTATTATTTTAGATATCTTCATTATTTTATTCATTCAAGAAATATTCATTATTTCTTGCATAATTCATTTATAAAATATATAATTCTAAATAAATAAAATATAAGTTTTTGAATCCTTGAATGCAGTTTTTCACTCAATTTTTCATATAAATCTGAAGAAAATTAAATTTATTCAATAATATAACTAGCAATTGGAATTTATTGATGTTTTTATAATTACATGACTGATAGAAGAAAAATAAATTATTTTATAAATTTGATATTGATATGATCAGATAATGAATGTCTTGGTTAGAAATTGTTTTAAATATGAAATTTTAAATCACATAAAATGAATTATAATAATCGTTATTTGAAAATAATTTAAAAAAAATAATTTACAGATAAAATCATGTATAAATTGATACATTCATTGCAATAATTTAAAATAATTATACAAATCAGAATATTTCTTGTATATGATTTAAAGTGAATTTTATAAAATATTGAATAAAACTGTATTTCTGTTAATGTGAAATGTTTACAGAAAGAATAATAATTTTTTTGAGAATAAAAATTTTCTATAGATATTTAGTTTCAGTTTACTTCAGTTTGTAGAACAACTAAAAATATACCAAGTTGTTTTATTTCTGCAAATTTTAGTTTTACTTACAAGTGAAAGGTGACTTTATTTATTTATTTTATGGAATAAATATTTGATATATTTTTACACAAACTTATCAATATTATTTTTATTTTTAAATTGTTTTTATTGTTTTCATCAATTGAGGGGATTAGAAAAATGACATATTCCACAATAGGAAATTTTCAAGAAAAAAAATTGATTTTTGTTTCCTTCACCAGCACTTTAATACGTAATGTGTTATTAATGTGAACGTACAACCCATGGGACATGCAACTGAACCATGAAAGTTTCTTAGAAGATGAATCAATGATGCACAAATTCAAATTTGTTAAGAACTCATTTTTTGTAGTTTTGTGGGATACGCTGTTTTTCCACTAAGCCCTTCAATTATTGAAAGAAAAATACTTAGAATTAAAGATAAGATAAAATTAAATTAATATGTTTGCATAGTGATAGAACTTCAATTTATTTAAAGAAACTCTTTATCATTTGTGATTACTGTACTTGAAAAAGCTACCAGTACATGATAAATAAGTTTTCTTAGTTTTCTTTTTATTACTGTCATATTTTATTTTGAATATAACTTAAATCCAAATATCCCAAAGAGACTAATATAATATGAAGTTTATATTGTAACTACATAGGCCTACATAAATTTTATTGCCCAACAAAATATAAAATGGTTTTTGTTCAGTATAAATTTATAATTATGATAGATGTTAGCAGGTGAACGTTATTATCAAAGCTAACCTGTCAGAAATATTTAAAAATTTAACAAATTAATTTAACAAATAAATAAATTAATTAATTAATTAAATTTAGAGATATAGTAATTTAAGAAACTTTTTATGGTAAATATTTTCAAAATTCTAAAATATATATGAAATCAGAAAGAAAATTTTAATAAAAAGAAGTTATATATAATAAACAGTGAAGTTATACATTTACAGTAAAAGAATCAAATCAGTTTTCATTTACAGAAACTTGTTTAATAAGAATTAAACATTTATGAATGACATCATTACTTTACAAAAATAAATAATGGGATGAAGACATTGGTGTAAGTAATTATCTGAGTTTTTTGCAGAACAAACTATATGAAATTCAACTATATGAAAGATTCAACAGAACAATTCTATTTTAATATTATTTTAATATCGATGTGGTTAGCCCAAATTAAATTTCTGCTTACTGTTAGTTTATTCTGGTTTACTGTTACTTTGAGACTAAATGTTTGGATTAATATTTCAATAATTTAATAATGATGATGATAAGTAAAATTATTACAAAAGTATTATTTTTTAATGCAGGTGCCAGTATTATACAATTACTGGTAGTTATCAAGTAGAAAATTGAATTAAAATATTTGACTGTACTTCTTGAATTAAAATGAAAGAAAATTTATTGTGTAACTTTTTTCATTATTAAACTATTAAAAGTAAATTGATTAATGGGCATAATTAAATAGAATAGATGATATAATTTACAACATAATATTAAAAATTTTTAATTCTTGATATATTACTGTGATCTGTGGATGTTAATATGATAATTTAAAATATACACACATATACCTTCTGTACTGTTTCTAACATATAGAATGTTCTTTTTTAAAAAGTTCTTTGAGTGATAACATTCAATGTATGGTGATAAAAATGTTCATTTTCTTCCAATAAATGGACCTACTAGAATAAATCACCAAATGATTGCCTAAATATCGGGCTATAAATAAGGCTAATTAAATGATTGGTATAAAGTAATTTGACACTAGAGGTAGACGTTAGGTGCCATCTCATAAGTAAATTAATAATTATAATTAAATAAATAAATTATTAAACAAATTTAGAACCTTCTGGAATAAAAGAACTGGGCTGGGACGGGGCTCAAACCCGCAACCTCCGCTTGCCGTGCAGTGCGCTTGCCAGTTACGCAACCCAGACCCCGAGCGAGTCTTCGCTTCCAGAAGTATATTACATTAGATATAACCTTACTTGATTGTATCTAATGTACTTGGAACCCGTAACCTCCGCACTTCTTGAAAGCAGAAGTTGCGGGTTTGAGCCCCGTCCCGGACCAGTTCTTTTATTCCAGAAGGTTCTAAATTTATTTAATAATTTATTTATTTAATTATAATTATTAATTTACTTAAGAGGTGGTGCCTAACGTCTACCTCTAGTGTCAAATTACTTTAAACCAATCATTTAATTAGCCTTATTTATAGCCTGATATTTAGGCAATCGTTTGGTAATTTATTGTATACTACTCGGACCTACTAGAACTAGTACTGGAACTGTCTGAGTGTTTATATTACTTTCCAGCTTTTGTGGTATTTTTAGTAAAATATTGGGAACCCAACAACTAATTAGAACAATTTCTTTATCTTAATTTTAACAAACACAGAAGAATGAGATTTCAAAAATAACCTACTTTATTTTTAATATATTTTTGAACATTTTTTTCTGTTTATCAGGATATACTGTAATGGCAGGAGCTATCAGCTTTATTGATAAATAACATCAATAGGCAATTACAGTAGTTATAATAACCATTAGTCAATTAGAACCACTGATTACCAATAACTATCAGCAATATTAACTATAAATGATATATTTAGAATAGATTTATCTCTATGAATATAATAATTAACAAAATTAAATTATTATGAGTATCTCTGTTAATAGCTTACAATTTTACAACAAATTTAAACAAACTCTGACTTTATGATAGAATTGGTTATTCAAATATTATTAAGAAAACATAGACATAATAGTTCTAAATTTCTTATAATTTGTTTTTTAAATATTGGGTCAGTTTTTTAAAAAATGGTTAATTTTTTAAATTCTAGTTTATGTAATGAACAAATTTCAAAATGTTTTTCTTTAATTAGGATGAACAATTTTTGATTTTTATATGTAAAATTTAATAATGATCATTTGTTTTCTTTAAATAAAAAATTAGGATCAATCAAATACTTAAATAAACATTCATTTAAAATAAACAAAGCTAATATTTTAAGCAACTTAAGCTTAATGGTTTTGCTGGTGTAATTGGTAATGTTTCTGCATGATAAGCAGCAGTTACAGGTTTGAATCCATTTTGGGTTGATTGTTACTTCCAGAATTTTCTAAATTATTTAATTAGTTAAATTTAACTTCTAATATACTGGGTAGTATTATAACAACAATAGAGCAGATATGTGTTAAAATTGTTTTTGAAAAGTAAAACAAAAAGTGTAAAGAAATAGTGCAAAAAATATTAATTTTTAAGTCTTTAAAAAATGAATAATGTTGCTCTATAATAACAAAGTGAATTATATTAATAATGATTTAATTTATATTGAAGAAACAGAATATTTCATTTTTCTCAAATACATGTCATAACTATACATTTCCTATAATAAAGAGATAAGAAACAAGATTAATCAAGCAAGGAAATATTACACATTACAAAATACTTTTATAATGAATTCTATCAATGATATTACAAACAGGAATAATGAAATATTTAAAAAAAAATAAATTTTTAATATTAAATTACCGTTAAATTAATATATATTGAAGAGTCAATGACTTTTATTTAAACTTGTGAGTGATAGGATATTTAAATAATAAAGATAATTTTTATGTGTTATAGAAATATAAATCTAGATTATTAGTATATGACAAAAAATATAATTTAAAATTTATGTATTTACTAGCTGCAAGGACCCGCTTTGCTGGGTTTTTATTTGTATGTAATATAGTTTTTTTTATATATATAAAAGACTGTTTTTTAAGTAATCTAGAATCTAGCTGCAAGGACCCGCTTCGCTGGGCAAAAAGTAATGATAGTGAAGATTAAGATAATTACATTATAGCTAATCTTACCCGTTTTCACAGAATGCAAGAATTAGGTCCCCTGTTTCCAGACTAATTAGAGAATTTTTACGTTTAGTCAAACGAACTATTTTCAATGTTTCTGGAACGTTTACAATCGTTCTATAATCGAACCAATATTCGAATTTTATGTTCGAATTAAATTCGAACAAATTCGATCAAAACATTCGAAATAGAAAGCCACTTTCAACCACTTTCAAGCCCATATCTCCCGCACCCTTATAGCTATCGAGACGCGACCACCCCTATGCACGAATAGAGACTTGGGGCTACTACTACATACAAACACCATTCACGTGCGATGTGTAGTTTTTGCGAAAAAGTGAAATATAGGGACATACATGTCCATTTTTATATATATATATATATTAGTGATGTAACGAATATTCGGCCACTATTCGGTATTCGGCCTATTCGGCCTATTTTTTGCTATTCGGCCGAATACCGAATATTTAATCACTATTCGGCCGAATACCGAATACCTAAAAACAGGAGTAAGAAATAACAAAACACAGTAAATTAATCATTTTGGTAACTTTTATCAATGCTGAACATACATTTCAAGATCGAGAAAGCGCAATTTTTTGCTTATTTATGTAAAAGATCAAAGGAAAAGTAATATAACTAAGTTATTTTTTAAGAGATCAAAAAAGGGTAACAAATCAAATGAAAACTACCTACTTATTATGTAGTTTAGTCATCTATATACCCGTATATAAAAGAACAAGTCCTGATAGGATAATTAACGCAGAGCCAAAACTACTGGTGCTAGAATCTTAAAAATTTGAGGGTGTGTTCCTTTTGTAAAGTTTAGACGTACTAAGAAAAGATTTTACGAAATTAAACCCTAAAGGAGTTAAAAAGAGTAAAAAATTTGTATGAAAATTTTTACTGCGTGGGCACATTAGATCGAAACTTAGGTCATAAAATGTGAAAAAATAATAATTAATGATCTGTAATTTTATGAAATCATCCTTTATTATAAACTTGAAAATTAAATTAACTTTTTTGTTTCATTGTACAAAATTATTTATTATAACTGAAGTCAATAAGTGGTAGGTTATGGTGCAGAAAAATCAACTTTTCCGCATTTTTGGGAAGAAGTCTGTTCCTCTTTTCTTCGTATACGTTTCCTGCTTCACTAAAAAGCCTCTCTGAATACACGCTGCTTGCAGGAGCTGATAAGTACTTAGCAGCCAGTTTGACTAAACATTGGGAAAATTTAGATTTATGTGTAGCCCACCAGGCAAATGGATCGTCGTTTCTCTTTAAAGTTTTCATGCTCAAGTACTTATCAAGGTCACCTGCTATGATGTTCTTTGAAGTAGAAGCTATTCCGACTCCATTGTCATCATCGGTAAAGTTCTCAGCAACTACTTCATCATAGCACTCCCAGAAAGATGTGCGAATGCTTTGTCCAGGCTCATCGGTTCTTTTACGTTTAGACTGCACGGGAGAAGAACGCACGCTTTCATCGCTGCTGGTATCATAGTCTGAAACTAAATCTTCAACCAGAATGTACTGCCGGGCTCTTTCTTTTTGCAGTTGGTTCGTGAAGAAATTCGTCTTAAACCTTGGATCTAACAAAGTTGATATCAGGTAGTTTTTATTATCGTCAATCTGTGAAAAACGTTGTTTTATCCCTTGTTGCATGGCGATCGCCATAAACTTTAATTTAGGTGCTAGGTCAGAAGACACGGCCTTGTTGCAGTAGCGGTTAAGAGTAACAACATGGGGAATAATTTCAGATAAGCATGAATAGTTTGAGCTAGTAATTTTTGTTATCTCTTCAAATGGCTTTAATAATTTCAGTAATTGGTCTACAATCTCCCACTACTCTGCAGTCAGATTAGATATGTTTACTGTATCAATTAGATAGAGGGAAATAGCTCGTTTTTGTTCAAGAAGCCTTTCTAACATATAAAAGGTAGAATTCCACCGTGTTGTTATATCTTGCACTAAATTATGCTTGGCTATTCCCAGCTTTTTCTGAATTTTTTTCAGTTTTTCTTGTGCAGTACTCGAATGATTAACTTCCATGTAAATATCAACAACTGCCGAATGATATCGGGCTATTTACGGCTATTACATAAATTATAAACCAATTTCTCACTAGAGGTAGACGTTAGCCATCTCATATTAACTTTAATAATTATAATTATAATTTAATTAATTGATTTTAAATAATTTAGACCTACTGGAAGAAAAAATCGGCCCGGAGTGGGACATGAACCCGCAACTCCTGCTTACCGTGCAGATGCGTTTCCAGTAGGTCTAAATTATTTAAATTAATTAATTAAATTAATTACAGCATTTAGCTTTCCGAAGTCTACGAGAACAATTATTTGGCATTGATGACCGCGAATTTCTCGTCAATAAGCTGCCTCGACTTGTTCGATTATGTTATCAACTCAATTTAATATTTATTTTCACATTTTCACTTCGCGGTCCTTCTCTCTTTTTTTCCGTTATTAGAGAGGTTGCAGCCGACGTTTTCAACGCGAAAACGTGTATGTCGGACGTTCAGCGCTGCTTTCCTGTAAGCCTAGACGTTTGACAATGGCGTTTGGAACGTCAGCGGAATCATGCTCGACGTTCCAAACGCCATTGTCAAGCTTCTAGGCTTACAGGAAGGCGGTGCTGAACGTCCGATGTACACGTTTTCGCGTTGAAAACGTCGGCTGCAACCTCTCTATTTACAGGTGTAGGTCATTTCATTGTTATCCACATTTGATATCATCACTTATTACATACTGCCATGACGCTCATGTCTGTCTGCTACAACTGTCAAGAATTAACGCGATTAAAGAAGTGTAGTGACAGCGGGCCAATAGAGAGCAGGGTGCGCGATCCTTGCCATATAATGCGATTTGCGCGCCAATTTTCGTATGTGCGTTAATCAAGCCGAATAGTTTGGCCGAATATTTGGTATTCGGCCTGAGGCCGAATATACTATTCGTTACATCACTAATATATACATATAGATAATAATAATAAAAAGTTGCAAACTAAAATAAAAATAAGAAAGTTCTAGTTAAATGTAGAAATTTGGATGAATTATTTATGCAGAATGTATTAACTTTCAACAGTGGGATAGTCAGGTATGGTGCTACCCCATAGTAGTGGAGAATAAATGTGCGAAATTTTTAGCATATTTTTCCATGCATTTTTTTTTCATTACTGTTTCGGAAAAAGATTTTGTAAACAGTTATGTCTAGTAAAGAAAAGTATTTTTTATTGTTACATACTGTAATTCATTTTTTATGTGAATTTTTTTTTGTGGTAGTTTTTGGCAATACACCCAAAAGAATTTGACCTATATATATGTTCCTCACCACTACCACACAATTACTCTTGATGAATATATTTGTCGCTCACTGCTGAGAGGTTGAATAGTCTATTACAGTGGTTCCCAAAGTAGGTGCTACTGCCCCTCTGTGGGCAGTGAGTAAATCTAGGGGAGCAAAAAGAAGCAAGTGGGTGGCAGGGGAGTGCACTGACCATAGGCAAAGGTTGGGGTCACTGACAACCTTTCCCTTTTCTCTGTTAAAACAGATAAGAAGAAATCCAGAAAACAAGTTTCCAGATATTGAGAACAATGTTTTGTAAAGACACAAAGTGTGAGGTTCATAGAAAGTTTTCCAAGCCATTCTCACACTAGGGAAAATGGGTTAGGGAGTATTGGGTATAACTTTATGGAACCAAGGGGGTGGTGACTAGAAAAGTTTGGAAATCACTGGTCTATTATAATTGAATATTTATTAAGTTCATTAGAACATAAATGAATATAGGAGAAATTTCTTAAATATTTAATTTTAAAAAAGTAACAAAATGTGTATCCTGAAATAAACTGAGCTTAATAAAATATAGATTAAGCAACCAATGAGTCAAAATTAACAACTCTCAACATTATTCAACTTGCAGACCACTTAAACTGAGTCACAGATGAACCATGTATGCTCTGGTCCACTTTTTATCTTGTAATTATCACCTCAGATGGCTGCCATAATATTTTGGCTATTCAGTAACCTAATTTCTTTTTATTCCAATGAAACTGTGTTGTTTATTTTCCTGTTACTTTTCATAGACACAATGTAGTGACACTTTTTAAACACTTGGCAGATTATTCATTTTTTATTTGGCCAACCAAATAAAAGATGAATAATCTGCCAAATGTTTAAAAAGTGTCACTACATTGTGTCTATGAAAAGTAACAGTAACCTAGTGTTAAAGCTATGCAATATGTGAAAATGTTTTTTCCTCTGGCTAAATAACATAAAAATCACATTTTGCAAAAAATGACCAAGTCAGTCTGCAGACCACATAGTACATGCTTGTGGTTTACTAGATACCTATGGATCATACATTGAGAACCACTTGTCTAAATCATTTTATTGACTTTTGCTTTGACTGTATTTTCAATATATACTTATATTTTATTCTAAATACTTATTATTTACATAATAATATCCAGTGGTGGATCCAGAATAACTTGAAAATTAAAAATATGTAAATAATTTATAAGGATCTTTTATTAAACTGTACATGACATTATATTGTAGATGATCCAATAAACCACATTGCTATAGACGTTTTCGAAGTTCAAGTAAATAAATTTTAATTTATTTATATCACTGGTACCTCTACCTCCCTTGTGAATTGTTCCTGATAATATCATAAAGTAGAAGTATTTTGCATCTTTTTTAAAACTTTTAACGAATTTTCTCATAATTTTTCTACACCATACTTTCCAGTGTATAAGACGACCCCCAACTTTTACAGTTAAAATATAAAGTTTGGGATATACTTGCCATATATGACGACACCCGGTGTATAAGATGACCCCCGACTTTTGAGAAGATTTTCCTGGGTTAAAAAGTCATCTTATATGCCAAAAAAATACAGTAGTTATGAAATATCTTTAGTTTGTAGGTTATACAGAATTGTAAAAAGAATGTAAACTGTACTGCTACTTGAAATTTTGGAAAAATTATGAAATGAATATCTATTTAAGATATTTTATAGTTTCTTTTATCTGAAGAGGATGTTTAATTATTCTCCACTAACTATACTAACAAATGTACAAGAAGTTTTGATTATAATTTCTTAAATTTTCCATAATCATCTTCTCATCAGTAAAAATTAGTACTTTTCATCAGTAATATCTAGACCTATAATCATTCTTATAACAAGATATTAGATTCTCTTATCAATGTGAAAGTGAGATTGCAAATAATCATTAGATTTAGATTCTGATGATAAAGTTTCATAAATATCATCCTTTGCTTTCCTTTAAAAATAAATAAAAATGTTTCAGTATGTTTTTGTTTTCTTTTCAAAAAACTTAAGAAATAAATAGCTAACAAGCAGAAATTAATTATATCTTAAAAATCATCAAAATCATAACCTAGCAAATTTTGAATAAAATTTTGAAATTTTATTTTCCTAATTTTGCTATTCAAATTATATTTTAATTCAATTCTTGTTACATTATCATACTTATCAACTACAATTTATTTTATTGCTTGTAAATTCTGTTCTGATTTTGTTTAATGTTTATTTTATTTAAAAAACTATGCATTTATTTTATATAATATTTAATTCTAAATATCACTGTTCACACTTATCTAGTTGAGAGTCAATAAATGCCAAAATGCCTTTTCTAAGTGTAATATTTGATTCAATAAAGTTTTAAATGTGATTTGATATGTGTAGATCAATTTAACAATATCTGTCATCTACAAATATAATGATAGATGATAGATCATCTCATATAATAATATATAGAAGGAAAGAAATTTTATAGCATCTTATCTTACTTTACTTACTATTTCTGAAAAGTATTTGTTTAGATAAAAAAAAAATGAGATTTATATAATGTTTTTAGTTCTTAGAAATCTTGTTTTGTCTATCCAAATACTGTATTTTTGTGTATATAATTTACTATCAATTGTGACAATCTGTCCTGACATAAAAAATAGTTTAACTTTATAAAATGTGTCCACTTTTCAAAACTGTGTTACACTATGTAAATTTTTTGTTTTGTAAAATGAAGAAGTGAGAATAAGATGTTTTTTTAAAGACTAAAACTTATAAGAAGATGTCAGCATTTTTATCTTACTTGACAGATATTTGGGAAACTATACCAATACTCCATTGGCTTGTTGAAATTTTAAATTGTGGACTACCACAGTCCACAATATAAAAATATTACAAAAAATATATTTACATCAATTTCTAAATTCAGAGATTTTCAAATCCTAATATCAAAGTTTTTCTGATATGAGATTTGAAAAAATTGTAGGGTAATCTGCATTTCATTAGCTATTGTTTAAATATTTTATAAAGTTTTTTGATATTTTCAGTCAGTAGGTCTATTTATTAACTACTATTTTTTAAATATTTTTTCTTGTTTTAGTAAGTATATAAATTTTATTTTATTTTTTAAATTACAGGACATAGATTAAATGAACAAGAATATGCAGCTGATGTACCGTCATCTCTTCCTCAAAAAAATTCATTTTGGTATAAGCGTCTTTGGGAAAGTCAACCAATTCAACAGAAAAATTTTTATCAGAATAATTATAGGGAGGATCCATTATATTTTTTGCAAAGGAAACAATTTAAAGGTGATGATGAATTATCTAGTCAGGAATATTTCCCTGTAAAAGAAATTGAAACAAATGATAGAGGTGCTATCCAATCACATTCCAAAACAAAAACACCAGAAGGGCACATTACTGTACAAGTATATAAGCCTTCTGCTATAGAAGATATTGAAGGAGAAGGAAAAGTAGATGATTTCTACAGTATGTATTTTATATTAAGTTAAATGGCTTGCTTACTTTTTTTAAATCTATTTTTATAATATATGTCATGTTAATAAAATTGCTCAATATTATAAAAGTTTATTTTTACTTTAAAATGCAAATTGACATATGTAAAAGTTTAAAATTATTTACAATTATCTTTTCGTTTTTCTGTTTTATTGCTCATCTTACTTGTCATTCTTCCAATTAAAATACAGCTCCTTACAAATTTGATATATATCAATGAAGCACATTGCTATAGACGTTTTCGAAGTTCAAGTAAATAAATTTTAATTTATTTATATCACTGGTACCTCTACCTCCCTTGTGAATTGTTCCTGATAATATCATAAAGTAGAAGTATTTTGCATCTTTTTTAAAACTTTTAACGAATTTTCTCATAATTTTTCTACACCATACTTTCCAGTGTATAAGACGACCCCCAACTTTTACAGTTAAAATATAAAGTTTGGGATATACTTGCCATATATGACGACACCCGGTGTATAAGATGACCCCCGACTTTTGAGAAGATTTTCCTGGGTTAAAAAGTCATCTTATATGCCAAAAAAATACAGTAGTTATGAAATATCTTTAGTTTGTAGGTTATACAGAATTGTAAAAAGAATGTAAACTGTACTGCTACTTGAAATTTTGGAAAAATTATGAAATGAATATCTATTTAAGATATTTTATAGTTTCTTTTATCTGAAGAGGATGTTTAATTATTCTCCACTAACTATNTTTATATATCAAAAAAATAGATTCAAAAACATTTAAATTTAAAAATATTTTTATTATAAGTAAAAATCAAAAACATATCAACATTTCATAACTTTTGTTTGAATGAAATAAAATATAAAATTACATTAAACATATAATTTTTTATGTATTGATCAATATTGAATTTGTTAATGTTTATTATTATGTTAAATGATGCTTAAAATTTTTAAATTTATAATATATTTAGTTAATTTGATTGTTTTATACAAATTAATTAAGTAATAATTAAATTTTTTAATTGTGCAATACTTGTCATAATAAATTATTTTTTTATTGGTCTTATTAAAGCTTATTTTTGCTATTTCTTTTCTTAAAAAACTTGGAAATTGCTAAAACTATTAATTTAAATACTGTAATTAAAAAAAATAAAAATAAAGAATCTGCTACATATGAATAATAATTGCAGATGTTTTAAATAGATGTTGATTTATGTTTCAGCATATGAGTGAGGAAAAAATTCATACTTTTTTTTATACAGGCTGCTTCCTCTCTGTATTTAAGAGAAAAATTGAATTTTTTTATTTTCTTTAAATATTGAACATTTAGAACATAACTTATTTTAAATTTTTGATATTTTAGGGAATTAACTTAGTATTCTCAATTTTCATTAAACTTATTATTTTTATTAATGATTTATTAATTTTGAATAGATTTTATATTCTCTGAAGAAATCATATTTACTGGAAACATTAAGAAAAATCAATAAAAAAAAACAATCAATAATAAAATGCAATTTATGTAGCAAATGTTTTGTCCAAAAAACAAATTAAATTCAATTAAAATCATGCTTAACTGTTTCTTTCTCACTTAAGCAGTATTATCAGAATTCTATGTTAAATATTTTAATCAGAATATTATATTATTAGCTATTTTTCAAAATATACAGTACTTAAGTGTTTTTTTAAAAATAATTGATTACCTTTTTCAGAGACCCATTCAGTATCAAATTCAGATATAATCAAGGAAGAAAAGAAATCTCCCACACCAGTTCAACAAGCAGAATTTTCAGTGACTAATTCTGCAAATAATTCTCCAGTAGCTTACCATCAGAAACAGCTACCATGCATTTATTTTATATAATATTTAATTCTAAATATCACTGTTCACACTTATCTAGTTGAGAGTCAATAAATGCCAAAATGCCTTTTCTAAGTGTAATATTTGATTCAATAAAGTTTTAAATGTGATTTGATATGTGTAGATCAATTTAACAATATCTGTCATCTACAAATATAATGATAGATGATAGATCATCTCATATAATAATATATAGAAGGAAAGAAATTTTATAGCATCTTATCTTACTTTACTTACTATTTCTGAAAAGTATTTGTTTAGATAAAAAAAAAATGAGATTTATATAATGTTTTTAGTTCTTAGAAATCTTGTTTTGTCTATCCAAATACTGTATTTTTGTGTATATAATTTACTATCAATTGTGACAATCTGTCCTGACATAAAAAATAGTTTAACTTTATAAAATGTGTCCACTTTTCAAAACTGTGTTACACTATGTAAATTTTTTGTTTTGTAAAATGAAGAAGTGAGAATAAGATGTTTTTTTAAAGACTAAAACTTATAAGAAGATGTCAGCATTTTTATCTTACTTGACAGATATTTGGGAAACTATACCAATACTCCATTGGCTTGTTGAAATTTTAAATTGTGGACTACCACAGTCCACAATATAAAAATATTACAAAAAATATATTTACATCAATTTCTAAATTCAGAGATTTTCAAATCCTAATATCAAAGTTTTTCTGATATGAGATTTGAAAAAATTGTAGGGTAATCTGCATTTCATTAGCTATTGTTTAAATATTTTATAAAGTTTTTTGATATTTTCAGTCAGTAGGTCTATTTATTAACTACTATTTTTTAAATATTTTTTCTTGTTTTAGTAAGTATATAAATTTTATTTTATTTTTTAAATTACAGGACATAGATTAAATGAACAAGAATATGCAGCTGATGTACCGTCATCTCTTCCTCAAAAAAATTCATTTTGGTATAAGCGTCTTTGGGAAAGTCAACCAATTCAACAGAAAAATTTTTATCAGAATAATTATAGGGAGGATCCATTATATTTTTTGCAAAGGAAACAATTTAAAGGTGATGATGAATTATCTAGTCAGGAATATTTCCCTGTAAAAGAAATTGAAACAAATGATAGAGGTGCTATCCAATCACATTCCAAAACAAAAACACCAGAAGGGCACATTACTGTACAAGTATATAAGCCTTCTGCTATAGAAGATATTGAAGGAGAAGGAAAAGTAGATGATTTCTACAGTATGTATTTTATATTAAGTTAAATGGCTTGCTTACTTTTTTAAAATTANAATATTTATTTTTAAATGTAGATTATCTTGAACATACACATCCTTAATATTATATTAAAACTAGCAGGTAGGCCCGGCGTTGCTTGGGCAAAAGTAACGGTAGGGAAGATTAACATTATTATGTTATAGTCAACCTTTCCCATTTTCACAGAATGTAAGAATTGGGTTCCCCTGTTTCCGGACTGATCAGAGAATTTTTAGATGGGTCTAAAAATATATTCGATTTCCCGCAAAAATGAAAAATCTGCATCTGCGTCTTGCACGTCGCTTTCTCTTAACAATTCCATTGTTATGTAACACTTCCATTGTTACTTAACACTTCCATTGTTGATGGAAGTGTTAAGCCTTAATCCTGTCTCTCTCTCCCGGGGGAATTTCAAAAAATCCCTTCTTAGTGTGCGTTTTCGTGACGTACCCTATCTGTATACCAAATTTCAACTTTCAACTCCTAACCATTTGGGCTCTGCGCTTATTATTATCATCATCAACCCATCTCGATTATATATATAGATTGAATAATTTAAATTTTTTTGATGTAGTTTAATGTGCATTTTGTTTATAACATAAAAATTATTAGTCTTAACTGCAAATTTATGATTAAGTCTTTGATGCACAGATCAATAAATTTAATGACAAGAGAAAAATATCTTACTTTGATGCTAATATTACTTACTTTGACCTTATCATATGTTATAGTTTAAAAATTACATCGTTTATATTGAGAGTTTTTCAACTCAATCTATCAAATGAGAGAATGTTTTTATAATATGTATAAACAACATTCCCTTTTATTTGTGCATTAATTTCTATTTAGCAGAAGCAAATTTAATTGAAAACCACATAAGTTAATTGGTTGATAAAACAGATAATCCTTGATTGCTGAAAATAGGTTAGAAATTATCTCTTTGAAGATATAAACCCAAAAACAGTCAACAGATTATTATTTTTACTTTTTGTTTCAATAAAGTTGTTTATACATTTATTTTGTGTAAAAGTAAATATTATAGCAAATGTTTTGTCCAAAAAACAAATTAAATTCAATTAAAATCATGCTTAACTGTTTCTTTCTCACTTAAGCAGTATTATCAGAATTCTATGTTAAATATTTTAATCAGAATATTATATTATTAGCTATTTTTCAAAATATACAGTACTTAAGTGTTTTTTTAAAAATAATTGATTACCTTTTTCAGAGACCCATTCAGTATCAAATTCAGATATAATCAAGGAAGAAAAGAAATCTCCCACACCAGTTCAACAAGCAGAATTTTCAGTGACTAATTCTGCAAATAATTCTCCAGTAGCTTACCATCAGAAACAGCTACCCAATACTGAAAAAGATGAAAGTAAAGGATTCAGTGATGTATATTTTGTTGGTATGTAAAAGAAAAATATAATATATGTATTGTTTTTGTATTTAAACAAAAATATTATTATAAGATTTTGAATTTTTCAAGTTAAACTTTAATGTATTAGGTAACTTTTTTAACAAGAATTATTAAAAATATTTGTGTTTTACATAAAAATAGAGAACAATTCATGTAAACACAACATTTATGAATATCTTAACACTATATTTAATTAAGTTAGTCACAAATGATTGCTTTAAAAGAAACAAAAACATTGTTCACAAAGATATCATATAAAAAAAGATGTTTTGTTCAAATTGACATAAGATATTGCTATCNTGTACATAAATTTAAGAAATCTTGAAATTACCATTTAGTTTTATAGTAATTGAGCTGAGTGAATGAAGCTCATTTTTTACACTCAAATGTCATTGAATTTAAATAAATTCCTCTGAAGCCACATGATCAATCTTGACCAAATTTGTTATGAAAAAGTCCAGGTTGGTGAATGTTGTAAGCTACCAATATTTGGAATCCTAATCATATTATGTCATTGAGAAATATCACAGAAAAGTTTTGTCATAGCTGTGATTTTGGGTACTTACAAAGTACATGTAGCAATTGAATTCTGTTTACAAGCATAAACAAATGTGTCACTTAATTTTTCCTCAACATTCTTTGAGTTTTTAAACAATTTAACATGACAATTAAGTCTAAACTCCTGCTTAACAGCTTTATATTTATTCATATATTTGTAAACATTTTTTTGTAATACTTTTTGAGCTTTTCAGTAATATATTTGTAATACTTTTTGAGCTTGTTCAATGATGCCAGTCAGTGGCATCATTGAACAAGCTCAAAAAGTGTTACATAAAGTCTGAGTTAATTTGTTCTGAAGCAAAGTTTGAAGGGAATCAAATTTCCTAAATCAGCCTTTATATCATTGCTTCTATTTTGAAACACAATAAATCCAATATTTAAGTATAAATCTTACTCAGCTTAATTTGCAGGCATTGAAAACAATGAATGTGATCCTAGTTATGATATGATAATCAGTGAAATTATTATGTACAAACACTGAGTTTTCTATTAATTCAGTGTTTGTGAAATAATATTTATATGGAAATTAAGTGGTAAATTTCTCAATAATCATGAGTAGGTTATATAAATATCAAAATTCCATTCTTGCTATTAAAATTAATAGATTTTGTAGCATAGTCATAGTGGTTTATTCTCCCCACCCCAAGCACATTAATATATTTATGAACTTTGAATGTTTTCTTTTATCTCTTAGAATCCCTCATGGGTTCAATAGTATTAATATTATTTACAGCAATTTCAATTTATTTAATATTTTGGGTCTTTGTTTTTACCTGCATACTTTTACATTGATAATTATCAAAATTATTTCTTCAATTTTAATTAACATGTTAATTTTCCCGACTAGACAACATGCCTATCTGGACTTAGTCTTTTCTTACAATTCATACATTACCACATGTCCTACTGCTGATTTTGACTCTGACTACTTTCCAATTTTAATTGCCATTTCAAAAATTTAGAATTTTTCTCTACATAACCATAGGACAACAGGACTATTTGCATCCCAAACTGGTTTGCTGTTAATTGGCCATCTTTTCCACTTTCTTTTGTCATTGGGACTGGTCCTTTTTGTTCAACCCATCCATCAGTATTAATCAAAAAATGCAAATAACCTATGAAATACTCTTGTACACAAAAGACAAATTTCTCCTACATAAAAAAGTCAATCTTAAGTCTCAAAAGTGGCATACTCATTATTTGAAAAAACTGCAACAATATCAGATCTTCCTGGTGTAAATGGAAAGTCAGCAGTAATCCCAGAACTTTATATTGATACATTTATCATATTACTCTTAAGTAATATTACAAAGAATGCAATATTCAATACACAAATTATTTCAATAAAATTGTTACAGAATTCACCTTTGACCCTAAGGTTTTTCGGATTTTATTCCTAAGTTCTCTAAACCTAATTCCAAACATAGATCTATTATTAATGACAAGGATGTTTATATGTGTGCAATAATAGCAAATCTTGCTTTTTCAATATCCATCCTGAAACATCCTTCAGTTCTTTGCTCCCTTGCTCACCTAATTTAAGCAGTTAGGATACACTTCCTTCTGTCTTTTATCTTCTTTTGCAACTTTATGTAATGAAATGAATTCACTAGCTACTTCATATTACAGCACAGATCTTATCCTCTCAATTTTCTATAAAAATTGGTTTCCTTTTCTGCTTCCATATTTCTTTATCTGTTTTCCATTATTCTTGACTCTTACTTTGTACCTCCTCAGTGGACCATGTCTGTTTTATCCATCTTATCTAAAAAACATCCTATTGCTTTTCATAACATCTCTCTTGCCCCAGTTATTCTAAAAACTTTTGAAACATGTCTATATTATTCCATTTATTGATTACTTCTCATATTAGTTTTACTTAACATTCTGGCATCACTCACTGCTCTACCACAGGCAATATGCTTGAGATGCAACACTTTATTTTATTTAACTTCGAATTACAGCTTCCTACATTTGTGATTTATTAGATATCACCAAAGCCTTCAATTCTGTCATACTGTTTACACACCTTGAAAAATTATCTTTTGAATTTGACATTGATAATCATATTTTATCTCTAATAATTTTGACCCTAATATTCCTCTTCAAGAGAAGTTCTTTATAAGTTATAAGAGCAACATTTTTAAAAACAAAAATACATTTAGTTTTAATTTCAAAGACTTTTTGATTTAATTTTAAAAAGCCAAATGATTCCTGATTGTCTACCATTAGTACTCTCTACTGGAAAGCAGGCTCCAATTACACAATTACAATTAACAACTTGTCACATTATCAGTTTCAACTAAAAATATGATTATAACTAAAAAAAATATATACAGATATTTTATAACAATTTTGTTCAAGCATTCATTATAATTCTAGCATTGTATTTATCATCTTGATATAAATTTAAAAAATTAAAAAATATATATATTTTTGCCACTTTTTAAAATTTTGTATTTAGATTTTATATATAAATTTTAAAAAATTGATCGTGAATAAGTGTAAAATATTTAATTTAATCATTTTTTTTATAGCTATTGTTGCTGGGTGTAGTGCAGTTGCTATCTTTGGAGTTGTTGCAGCAGGATATTGTTTTTATAAGTTAGTCTTTTTATTATTCTGTTATTTTATATTTCATATAATATTTATTTTTAAAAATTTATTGATNTTTTAAGATATTTATTAATGAAATTTAGTCTGTACAAATTTTTTACAACACTAAATATAATACATTACTGATTATAAAACAGATACATTACTTATTTTTTATGATTGCTTTACAGATTTAAAAATAAATTAAAAGTTTGAAGTATTTTTAAAAATCCATTACAGTTCAAACCAATCACTTCCAATCATTTCAACACTCTCCAAATGAACATTATACAACTCATTTTTCAACAATTTAATATCTGTTGTATAATACTTTAAGTTAATTTTCATAAAAAAATTAATATATTAAACTGATATAAACTATATTTCTTATGATAGAATATATTTAAAAGTAAGGAACTATATTAATATAGAATATGATGGAATAATTTGAATTTTAAATAAGGCAGAAAATATTTTATTCATTTTTATATTTTCATTATATCTTTAATATAGGTTTTGCCTGCTTGATATTTATTTGAAAGATAATGTGAATTAATTTAAGAGGGTGTTTTCTCATATGATTTTTGATTTAAAACATATTTTTGAGAATATTATTTCTGATTTGAAAAATATAAATTGATAAACTTATGAACTTTAATTGAAAAATATAAACTTAAAACAAGGAAAAAACAAGTTAAATTTAATAGCTACAATGTTGTGATTTTGACTTTTAAATTTGTCTAATTAAACTTTTTTGAAATTTATTCTTATTGCAGTACAGAGGGTGCCACAGTATGACCTCTGACCTATATATTTTTGGACAGACAAGGAAAGCCACTTTTTCCTTTTGTGAGGTGATTGTCTATAGCAACATCGTCTCTGTCCAGCATCTCGCCATTTTCTTTGTAAATATTGCATGACTGGTTAAAAATAAAAGCTAAATTATTCTCTGGAATGTTATCTTACTCCACCCTTACCAATAAGACAAAGCAACACAGACAAGTAATCAGGGTTTATGCAAAATACCTCAACAAGATAGGATAAATTTATGTTATCCCATTTCACATCAACATGTATGACATTATAGACAACTTGACACTACAAAACTGGTGAGATGGATGTGATCACTTTGTGGTGTCAAGATAACTATAATGTCATGTGTGTTGATGCAAAATGGGATAAAGTAAATTCGTCCTACCTTGTTGAGCTACTTGGAGTTGACCATGACTATGTGACTATGTTACTTTGTCTTGATAGTAAAGTTGGAGTAGGACAATAGTTCAGACAATAATTTAACTTTTATTTTTAACTGACCATATGATATCTATAGAGGAACTGGTGAGATGTTGGACAGAGAGGATGTTGCTATAGATGATCACTTCACAAAAGGAAAAAGTTGCTCTCCTTGGCTCTGTCCAAAAATATGTAGGCCACTATATTATTATGTATTTAGTAGTGATGTAACGAATATTCGGTTACTATTCAGTATTCGGCCTATTTTTCACTATTCGGCTGAATACCGAATACCTAAAAACAGGAGTAAGAAATAACAAAAACACAGTAAATTAATCATTTTGTTGTTTAGATTTAATGTTATCGAGTTAGTGTTGTTTGTTTATATTTATTTATAACTTGTAACATGCACAAAATTAACATGCACAAAATAAAAAAAAAATAATATTAGTCACATGTATTCACAATTTATAATTACAAAGATCAGCACACGTACACATCTATCGTTGGAGAATCCTCACACATCTGAGGGTTTGACCCTGCCTATCCTTTTTAAGTGCTCGTCTTTGCTCTTTTTTCTCTTTCCTTTATCGCTCTAATCCACGTATGCCTGTGCATACATCATAATATGCGCTCATGATACTTTCGATTTGTCACTTTTCCGTCATAGAGTTCCCATTTTACAATTACGTGACAGCCTGGTGATAACGGAGAAAAGAGACAATAGGATGTCGATATAAGTCACAGTTATGATTTCACAGATTCGAGACAGCTTGATAGCCCGAACGGCCCCAGGCTTTCGTTCGTGCATGCTAAGTGACTTTCATTACAAGCATTTAGCTTTCCGAAGTCTATGACAACAATTGTTTGGCATTGACAGCCGCGAATTTCGTGCCAATAAGCTGCCTCGACTTGTTCGATTATGTTATCAACTCAATTTCTTATTTATTTTCACATTTTCACTTCGCGGTCCTTCTCTGTTCTTTTTCCGTTATTTACATGTGTAGGTCATTTCATTGTTATCATCATTATCACATACTTCCATGACACTCTTGTCTATCTGCTACAACTGCCAAGAATTAACGCGATTGGCAAAGCGTAGTGACAGCAGGCCAATAGAGAGCAGGATCCTTGCCATAATGCAGTTTGCGTGCCAGTTTTTGTACGTGCGTTAATCGAGCCGAATAGTTTGGCCAAATATTCGGCTATTCGGCTACACTCCTGGCCGAATATACTATTTGTTACAACACTAGTATTTAGTTTATATTTAGGCTCTTATACATAACATTTAAAATTGAAATGTTTTCATTTAAAATTATATTGTAACAAGTGTCACATTTTCAAAACACAACAAATATCAAACAGGAATAAATTCATTATGTATACTCAAAGCTGATTTGCTATTAAATTCATTTTATTGTTAATTCTTACTTTATTTCTATATAATTTCTAAGAAGATAAGTATAGTCATAATTAAATAAAATTTCTATAACAATATTAGTAAATAATAATATGTCAGTATTAATGATACAATAAACATTGATTAATCACAAGCAAGGCTAACAAGATGAAGAGGAAATCAGGGCTATAGCCCTGGAACTCACATCTGTATAAATTGTATAAGGGTCAAGCTGGAATCTGTATAATAAAATTTTAATTATGAAGTCTAAAAGAACAATTTTTGCAATTTCAAATATATAAAGGGAGAAAAAAGGATTCAAATAAACTGAGAGCATGATGTCATGAGATGTATAGAGGGACCTGGTAGGCTCTAGCTGCAAGGCCTGCCATTGCTTTCATGGCCATATCATTTTTAAAGAAATTCACTAAAACGTTACAAAATACGTGTGAAATATGTAGCAAGAAATGTAATACATTATGTTTTGTAAGACTGTAAAATCATAGTACAATGAAACTGCTTCTGTTTTTACTAAAGAGATGATGAGGAATAATAAGATTAACTGATATTTGCTATTGTTTAACACAAGAAAATTCTAACAAAAAATTTTTAACTATAAAAATACTTTATTAGGAGTTATATAAAAAAATTCTAAGGTTTTTTAGATTAACTGTACTTCTTCAGGGATTACAAATGTTGCTAATGTCTACTGTATTTTCATGAAATGACTGGAATGCCATATATAAACGGGAGGACCAGTATGCCGGAAACCCCGGGGTTACTGGCATGCTGGTTAAAGTGCAACTAAAATATAAAATTAATCAGATCTAACAAAACTAGTTGTTAATTAAATGTTAAAGAAAACATTCTTCTGAGTACAATAAAATAATAACATTGTAATTTGATTGACTTAAAATCAGGAAGAGTTTTCGTTTGCAAGCCAATGAAATAGTTAATGACTTATTGACATTAGTAGTAATCAGGCAGTGTGGGCTACACTGACCATCTACCCTGATATTAAAAATAACACCTTTCTCTCAAATTTCACACAAAGCTGATGTTTATAGGTGTAAGCTGACATAATTTACTGGAAATTTCCTAAATTTAATGTTTGTTTTTGCATTTTTGAATGAAATAACAATAAAATACACATTAAAAAAAGCACTTTCAGAATTTCAAGAGTATTTTATGTTGTTAGAAAAAAGACAAAATAAAGAAATTAAACATATAAGTGTAGTTTTTGATGTAATGCCGACAGTTTCACAGTTTTAGAATAAAAATTTGTTTGTTTTTATGTGATGTAACTTGTTTGTTTTTTTTAATGCATCTTCTAGAGAGGAATGTATAGCCTCACTGAAAATGACATGCTTGCATTCCCCAGGATAAGCTGACATTCCAGTTTTTACCATACAGAAATATCTAATTTCATGGTCTCCTGCGGATAGACATTTGCTGGTCATTCTGCAAAAATACAGTATAAATCTGGAAGATGAAAACATTATAGATTTAGATGTTAAAGATAAAATGTTGTTATAGTAAAAAGTAAATAGAAATTCTACACTAATTCAGATCCAACTATTTTTTGTATTTACATAACAAAAGCAATTGTTTATTTTCTTGTTTTCCTCTATTATTTTTTTAACCTTAATATAATTTCTGATAAGTGGTAATAAATAAATTTCTAATTAAAGAAAAGAACAATTTACTAGATAAACTTAAATAGAAATTATGACATCATAACTGTTAGAATATGATGATAAAAATAAGTTAATTGTAAATCTATAGCTTTCAAATGATAAATAATGTAGAAATATTTTATAAGAGAACACTTGGTTAAATTATCTTGCAATTCCATATACATAAACTTAAATTAAATATCTTATTACAAAAACTTTATAGACAGGATATATTAATTATCTAAATATTAGATATGTCAGTTATACACCGAGTGGCCAATTTATTATGACTATCTGCAAAGTTTACACAAATCAGCTATGATGTCATGCTATTGCCACCACAGGGCAAGATTATAAGAGGGATTGCTGGATGATTGTATAGACAATTGAAGGGTATTGCATGTGAAGGTATGGGTAGATGTGATTTAATAGACTTTAAACGTAGAATGATTGAGTGTTAGAAGCAGTAGAACAAGTATCAGCAAAACTGCTTTGCTTGTGAAGTGTTTGAGAGTGGCTGTTGTTCATGTGTACAAAGAATGGACTACCAAACAAAAAAGCAGGTCTAAATGTAAGGCATGTGGTCATCCTCAGCTGCTAGAGGTTCGAACTGAAAGGAGAGTTGCCAGACTTGTCCAATCCAACAGAAGAGCAACAGTATGTCAGATTACATGTGATCTTAGTCAGGAAACATCTCTGATGGCCTCTGAATGAACTGTTTGTCATACATTACATCATTTTGGATATGGAAACTGAAGGCCTGTGTGAAAGCATCAAATGATTCCAATTTGCATATGATTACAAAGATTGTACAGTGAATGATGGAAAAGGGCAATGTGGTCTGATGAATCACATTTTCAGTTACACCAAGCAGATGGTAGAGTGCAAATATGGAGAAAACAGCATGAAAGTATGAACCCTAAATGCATTGCCATAACACTTCAAAGCTGGTGAAGTCAATGTTATGGTTTGGGAGATGTTTTCCTGGCATTGTTTGAGCCCTTTGCTTAGTGTTTAATGTCTGAATGTCCAAAGGTATTTAAATATTGTCACTTACCAAATACAGTACATCTGGTTATGTTAATAGCCTACCCCACTGGAGAATGGATATTTCCAGCAGGACAGTGCTCCATCCATAAAACTCAAATTGTCCAAAGATGGTTTGAAGAGTATGATGGAGACTTCACATTGTTTAGTTGACCTCCACAATCACTGGATTTCAATCCAATTGAGCATTTATCAGATGAGATCAAAAGGGCATCAGTCAGCTGGATCTGGAACCATCCATTCTTAGTGAATTGACAAATGTAATTTATTGGATAAGGTGTCAGATTCCTCCTACCACTTACTAACATCTCATATAGTCCATGCCACAGAGAATTGCAGCAGTATTGCAAGCAAAAGGTGGTGGCCCAACAATGTACTGAGTAGATGGTCATAATAAATTGGCCACTCAGTATATTCTTAACTTATTAATAAAATAATAAAGTGTATAAAAGTTGATAGTAATTTTTTTAATCTTAACATGCTAAATATTAAAAATAATTTTTAAAAATATTTTGTAATAATATTTTGAATATGATAAACATTGTTTTAATACAACCAAATAACTTATTTTGAATTTTGTCAAAAATTTTTTTTGAATTTTTGAACAATTTGCATACATGGAACCAATTTATGGTGTGGTAACATCAAAAAATATTGAAAAAACGAACATTTTCGAAGGGGTTTGAAAACTTTCGTTTTTCCGATATTTTTTGATGTTACCACACCGTAAATTGGTTCCGTGTATGCAAATTTTTTTTTGCTTTTTTATTATATTATTGAATAATTGTCTTTAAAAATGAATAGAATTTAAAATAATTTTCTGTTTTAAAAACAATTAATTCCATTAAGTTAAATTTTATAAAAATTTGATTTTGTTTCAACTAAAACTCTTCAAAAGGAAAACAGAAAATATATTTTAAATGAAAATATATTAAATATTTTTAATAAACTCTTTTTCTGACAACTTTTTAACCACGTGAAAAAGTCTAAAAAATACAATTATTTAAAAGAAATCATTAAAGCAGTCATTGCTATAATCAATGCTTTTTATACTATATATTTTATGTAAATTATAAATTAACTTAAAAATTCTGTAAAATTATTTTGTTTTTATTAACATAAAACTTGACATAAAGAAAAAATTATTAAGTTTTCCTATTCCAAATTAGAATGGGAATTGTCTGTATTGGTTTAGAACAATACCGTGTAGAATCCACTAAAAATTTGTATTGGATTCTGCACTGTAAAATATAGATAAATATTATACGATGATGTACAATAATGCTTTGTTTCTTTTTTCATCATCAATAGATAAAAGAATTTAGTGATTAATCTGGCTTCTGAAAGTTAGATTAATATTGTGGGATGGTTATAATTAATTTCATATCTGTTTACTGTAATGATTACAGGTACCTGATGTAATCTGGTGGTTGTTTGGCTTTACAAATTTATTGTGTTTTGTGATATATGTTTATATACAGACATCCCCTGTACAACATGGCACTTCTACATGATTTTGCTCTAAAACAGTTGGAAAATTTGGTAAATCGTCCACACAAAATTTCACAATTTTTAAGTGAAAACTCTATTATTCAGTATTTTTTTATATTCAAGTAAACATGTGTGCCATTTCAAATCAAATTTGCCCATAGATTTTACAATATTGAAATTTTCAATTTGTTTTGTGCTTTTTGTCATGTTAATTTAACGAAAACTGATAGTGCAATTTTTTTCTTTCTTGTCCTAGCTTTCTTATTTAAACAGGTATTATTGATGTTACTTTCAGACATTTAAGATTGTCACCATGTTTTGGTTTATAAATTAATTCTTGTATTTAGTAAAGTTTATTTAAACATTTTTAGGTAAACTGTTTCCAACTCGAAGAATTTGGTATTCAAACACAAATTCTGGAGAAAAATTGCTTGGTACTCAACTGAAAAAATTTATTTAAAATAATATGTAAAAAGAAAAAATTGATAATTAGCAATTGTTCACTTTTTTCAATGATGATTGCAAACAGAGCAGACATACATACAGACAGCATCAATGAAAACCAGACTCTGTGAAAAAAGTGGATGGTGGATGGTTAAGAGCTCTGTGAATCAGATATTGATTCACAGAGATCTTACCATTACAGTAGAGCATCGATTATCCGACTCAATTGGGGACTCAGGTTGGTCGGATAACTGAAAATAATGAAAAAAATACATTATTAGTATAGTATATTAGGATATCCCATGTAATTAGTATATCGCTATTAACCAACTTCGCATTGAATTTTCATCGATATTTAGCCTAACAAATTTTTAAAAAATAATAATTGTTGCTATTGTATCGTTAAAAATTATTTTAAAATTATTTTATTGCTCAAAAAACAAACAACCACTCATAATTAGAAAATTAAGTCTTGTTTAAATACTGGCCTCCCTTCAATGGTTGAGCTGACGTTGCCAGCTAAAACACGCAAAAATTTAACAAAAATAATATTAAAGTATCCAAAACATAGCCAAATATTGTAGTGCCACATCACTAGCGGACATTTGAAATTTGCCGACTAGAATGGTCGGTTAACTGATGTGATGGTTAATCGGGGGTCGGATAATCGATGCTCTACTGTATATGGTTTGAATGTTACATGAATGCTATATAGATGCATGGATGATGTTTCACAATATTTACAAATGTTACTATATTTATTAAGAGAAAAGAAAAGAAAAATTGTATTAATGGTTTGAATATAAACTGTTATTAATAGTCAGTTTGATAAAAAAAAATTAATTACAGTATCTGAAATTGAAATAACCTGTTAACAATAGGTATTTTTTAATTATTTCATTGCAGAATATAAATAATGAGTCATATTTCCTGTCATTATATAAATATTTAATTTATAAAATCAGGTTCTACTTTTATTTATTTATTTTATCACAGATGTCAAATACAGTAGATCCCCCTATAAGACGGTAGATACGTTCCGTTCTTTATGAATCCATTTTGTAGGAATCATAGTTTACGGACTACGGCTGTTTGAAAGGTTTTCTTTCATAAAATTAATCGATTCTAGACTAATTCGACTCAACATTTCCAAAATATGTATATTTTTTTGAAAATAATCCGTATAAACTACGTTATAAACAAAAAATTGTAGGNTTCTTGAAATAATATATCCTGAAGTTAGTAAATAAATATGATTTATATAGGAAACGGTTTTATAGGGGGATCTACTGTGTGTAATATCTTGAATCTTTTCTAATCTAATTTTGATTTTTATCTATGTAACTCTACTCAGTACAGTATATTTACTTATTGCTAATAATTTTTATTTTTTTCTCCTCCTTACTGTTTCAGTGATACAAATTCAAAAATACTTAGCATTTAAATCTCATATTAAAAATATTAGATTGAAAAGTACAGTGGTGCCTCGTATAACGTACTTAATCCGTTCCAGGTGCACGTCCATTAAGTGAATAGTCCGTCATACGAAACGCATTTTCCCATAGAAATACATGTTAAAACATATACAGTAGAGCATAGATTTTCCGAAAGTCAATCATCCGAAAGAATTCCAGTCGGCAAATTTAAATTTTCGCCAGTGCTGTGGCATTTCAATCTTTGGCTATGTCTCGGGCTACTCAAATATTTTACGTTTTTTATACTAAATTAACATCTGAAGTATAATTTTTTATTATTTTTATATTTTTCAATATATTTATTTTGTTTTTACAAAATAAAAAAATAATTTTTAACGATACAATAGTCTTTGTTAGGCTTAACACCGACGAAAATTCAACGCAAAGTGACACGCAACGGAGAAAAATTTCGACATTGGATACGTTAAACTATTTTTTCGTACGTAAATCAGTTATCCGAAATATCAGTTATCCGGATAACCCCAGTCCCCAATTGATTCAGAAAATCGACGCTCTACTGTTATTTGTTCCGCAGCATAAAATAACCGTACTATACCATAAAAAAATGAAAATGGAGCAGTTACCAATTATGCCGGGCAGTCAGATGTTGTGAGGAGGAGGTGGAGGAACACTTTCTTCACACATTCATACAGATAGACTTTTTACACATTGCAGCGGGTCTTTTTTTATTGTTTTTTAATCGGATTCAGATTCAGGAGAGGCTACCGGAGCTTGCGGGGTCAATTCCTCTTGTTCCATCCTTTGTTTTTTTCCCTGCTGGCTTCTTGAAAAACATGTCCAAGGTGGTCTGTTTCTCTCTCTTCTTCAACACCTGTTGGAAATGACGGGCAAGAGTGTCATTGTAGAGATCATTGATCCTGTTGGCCTCAGCTCTGTATGGATAATGAGTGTTGGTAAACTCCCGAACCTCTCCCCATTCGACAAGGAAGTTTTTGTCAACTCATTCCTTCTGATGATTTCTTGCATTGTTTCAATTGAAATCACTTTTCTGTTTTTTTAGAAGCCATGATTTGCACAACACTTGAATAAATGTAAATACCCTGCACTGTGTTGATGTACCTAATAAACAAGGGAGCAAGCCTAATCCCAACGCTCTGTACTTCAGATATACTGATAATATATTCTAATAATACTAATATATTATAAAAATAACATATTGTCATTGGCAACGGCAAAAGAGTGGAAACATCATTCGAACTTGTTCGTAGAAAGTCCATTGGTTGCCTCACGTAACTGCCGAACGGAAAGTCTGTTGTCCGCAACCAGTCCGTTGCTCGAGTCACGTAACGGCCAAACAGAAAGTCCGTTATTCGCAGCGTCCATTATTTGAGGCGTACGTTATACGAGGCACCACTGTATCAATAAAGATAAGATCCACCACTTTATTTGTAGCAGACCCATGGATAAAGAGAATTCCATTTCTAATAAATAAATAAATAAATCCCATTTCTAATGTCTGTGATTATTCACTGTGTTCTCACTTGATCAACTAAAAGAAAAACTTCTCTTAAAGAAGACAGTATGAAAAATTAGATTTTTTAAATGGTCTTCACTCTGTTAATTTTTGTATACTTAGTGATTAAAAATTTTCTTTTACATTTTCTTATCCTTTTATGTTTATTTTGTATAATTGTGTTCTATTTTAATTATATTCCATTTTCTACATTATTTGTCTAGTTATTGTCATAAGTTGCTAACATGTCATCATTTACTACATAAATCCAATAAAAAAAAATAATAACTAACAATATTTCAAAATAAACTTGCATACAAATGAAAACAAAATTAAACAATAGGATTATTACTATTATGCAGTCAATGAAATCATATATCATATAGAACACAAACTGTTTTGTATTGTATATTTTTAATAAATATTCATATTATGTATTTATATACTTAATTAATTTAATAATTAAGTTTATGTTGGATTAAATGTCATCTTTATATAAGAACTGTAATTTTTTTTTTATTTTGTTTGCTCACATGTTCCTAGATCTTAATTTTGAAATACCATATTTACTCTCATAAACAGCACTTTGTCTATAACTTTCTCATCTTGGAGCTGAACTGTTATTAGAGAGTGCTAACTTATTAGAGGGCAAGTAATATCTATTTTTTGTGAATTGGATATGATTCTTATTTGAGGGTGATTATTAATGGAATAGATATGATAAGTTTTTCATTTTATTATTATTTGAACAACACAACAACAACAACACTCAATACACTTGTACTTCATTTCACACAAGGTAAGAATGGCAATGCTGAATAGAATGTGCAAGTTTTCAGTTTGCAATTAGCCTTATCTTCCTCCAATAGAAGCACGCTTACTGTTAGAGGACACTGTTTATTACTTTCATCATCTTGCAGTTGTGCTGTTTATTAGAATAAATACAATATTGTTATGTATGTTGAGTGACAGCCTAGATTGACATACCCCTTGGTCTTGTCAGAAAACTCTGGATTATAAGTCACTCTGTTCCCTTTGTCCCAGTCTGTTGGCCATGTGTGAACATAGCATCTTGTTTGTCAACTGTTCACTTTTTAATGTGATGTTTTGTACACATTAATAAATTATTTGTGATATCTGTACCCATCAAGATCCTCATTTATTCATCTATATAACAGATATACTGTAACTTAATTTTTTTCCAGCTAGTTCTTGAAATAATATATCCTGAAGTTAGTAAATAAATATGATTTATAAGAAAGTCTCAATTTATTTTTAGTATTTAATTTCGGAAAACTACATTATATATTTATAATAATCTTCTTTATCATTTAATCCCATTTCTCTTTTTAAAACAATACAGTGTTGACATATATACCTGGATGATTTTAAACTTAAAGTTGTAGGTAAAGCAAAAATATTTGTGCAATTTTTATGTTATTATTCATTTTGAAGCTTGAAGTTACATGTTCTGGAATGGAATCTCAATGTGAAACATTTAAAAATAAATTTATTTTTTTAATACCATATTCAGATTATATTCTAAAACATTGTACAATTTGATGTTGCCAAAGAAGCAATAAGTATTAAAGTAAAAGTATGTTGTTTGTTTTTATCAACAATATCTTTAAAGCTTCTCACATACATATTTTAATGTTGATTTTTAGACTTATAATTTCCATCCTTTAACTCAGGATATTTCTTTTTTTATATTTGATTATAATATTTTTTTTACATGCAAAAACTATCTTTAATTTTCATGTATAAAATGGATTATAAATCATATTTAATAGAATGCTATTACAAACTTTATTATGCTATAAACATCAAACTTTAATGATCTATCAATGTATGTAGGATATTAAATAACTTAATAGCCAATCCAATGAATTATCATAAAATTAATGAAAATTGAGATTTAATTTTTAAAAAATAGTAAAATTATTATTTCAATAAAATAGGACATGATGATAAGTGTTGATAATCCTTAATGAGTAAAGTTTATATTTAGAGCATTATCATGAATACAAATATTTAAACAAGCTTCAAGATTACTTACTGTGTGGAGAATTGAAGAAATTGCAGAAATGTTATATATAGTATAGGAGTCAACATTTATTAAAGGATAAAACATTTTTTTAGATTTTTTTGTCCCCATGTAAGATCCTCTGTGCTTTTTTTTATCAAACAAGAACAAGGGAAAAGTTTGTTTGAGCATTTAAATCAACTTTTCCATTGAATCATTCTTGTTGGATTTGAAAGCATAGATGATCTTACATGGGGAAGTCCTAAAAATGTTTTGTATGTTAACAAATATTTAAAAACTTAACATGCTGTATTACTATGAACTTCAAAGTTGTAGGGAAAAATTTCTGAACTTAAAATTGAGGCAATCTTTGTCACTCTGCAAAAGTCTATATAATAATAGTTTTATAATTAGCTATAATATTACCTGTTTATTTTATTTCCTTTATTTTAAATAGATTATAATTAACAGTTTTACTCCTAAAAATTATTTTATAAAAATTATGGTGCATCTTAAACTAGAAGCAATACAATATAATTAAGGAGTAATTATTAATACATATTTTTGTGACCACAATTCTAATAGTTAAACATTAAATATTTTTATACCTTTAAAACATGATATAAGTATTTAGTTTTTTAAACAAATGTAACAGTCATAAATATGAATTATTGCTTAAAAAATTACAATAGCTCTATATCTACTTTAAAATAGTAAAGTTCAATAGAAATTAATGATTGAGTTATAGTAAATATTTTAGATTTTTTTGTAGCATTTACATATTAGTTTTAAATTATTATTATAATCTAAAAGAAAGTATGAAAGCACTCAATAATTGTTTAATAAATTCAGTAAATTCAGCCAAATTAAACTAGATACTGTATGTAACTTAATATATATATATAATTTAAAAAATATATATACCAGTATATTTCTGCTCTGAGGACACTAAGAATGTTTTTTCCTATATCCATCATGGATTTGGCCAGGCTACAATGGGAGTAGCTAGACAGTGAGAAATGAAGATCAATATATCCAGGATGGACCATCCATGAAAAATTCTTGGGGTTTTTTTGACCATCCAGATTTGATCCGAGGTTCCCCAGATCCAGGCTTACACCTGAAGTGCCTTGACCATCTGGTTGTCTAGATTGATTTGTTAGATCAGTGGTTCCCAACTCGTGTTCCTTGGAACCCTCAGCTTCTGCAATATAATTGTANATATTTTTAAATATTAACTTGATGTAATTAATATTTAATCATAAATATTATGTACTTATTCTCATAGACTTAAATGTAGGCTTAAAATAATGTAGACTGTTAGTCTACATTATTTTAAGCCTACATTTGGCTGAGGCAATTAAGATGCCAGCCTGCTGCTCTAAGGGATCAGAATTGAATCTGTATGACTGAAAAACTCAAGAATTTTTGGATAGTAATCTGTCCAGGATATGTCAAGCTCTGTTCCTTACCACTGGGCTGTTCCCATTGCAGTTTGGCCAAGCCAATAATGGGGACAGCCTAGTTAAAAGTCCTCTTAGGCCCACTTTTTAACTCTTAGGCACTAAGAGTAATCGTTAATAATAATAATAATAATCACTACTTATGCTTATTAATAATTACTGATAAGTAGTTTGTGTAAAACCCTATTTCTAGTGTAAAAAGTCCTTTCTACTAGTATTAGCTAGCTACAAAGAATTACCTGTGTCAATTTTTGATATTTTTCACTTTCATTTTATTATGAATTTTTCTTACTTATTTAAATGTTATCATCAATAATAATATTTTAAAACTTTTATCATATAAATATAACAAAGTTTTTATAATTTTAATATCCAGTTGATAAATATAATAAAAGAAATAAATAAAACAAAAAATTTAAGTGCACATTTTAGAAAAATTAATATGTATATTTTCATAATAATAAGTAACTGATAGAGGACAAAAATTTGATTTATTATATAATAAATTTAATCAATAAAAATTTAATCATGTCTAATCTATGAAGAGGTAGATAAGAGATAATCTCATATTATTTTAATTTCAGTAATATAAATAAAGAGTCGATCTACCGTAGTTCATTTATAATAAAATTAATTTTATAAATCAGTAATAGAGATGGAATATAATTTTTTTTCATTGAGAGAAATACTCAAATTTTTAAATTAGTCATTTCATAACTTGCTTCCTTCGCTAGATTTATTTGTTAACATTCCCCAAATCAATTTGAAAGATGATAAAATTATTAAATACCTTTTATTTTTTATCTTGTTCTGGATCACAAAACATTAATTTGAATGTTCTTTTATACCTGGATAAATATCTTCAATATTTTTTTCTTTACCTTTTAAGCTTAGATCTTTTGAATTGAATTCTTATATACATTTTAATTAAACTTATAAATTTAAAGAAATTAGATTTGTAAGACAGACCAAAAAAAAAAAAGCAATTATTATCGGTCGAGTGCACGACATATTAAAGTTCAGTCATTTCCACCGTATTATTGGTCATTCGGCACTTAGCTCGTATGACAAGAATGGGAAAAATGATGAACTCATTCCTCTCAGTCGGGTTATGCAGCATCCCTCCCACATTTAATACCTTCATTGAAATAGAGCTTATCATGTTGTGTTGACAGCTCAGTCTGTATTCCACTGTGCTGTTGGCCGGACAGTTCTCTGAAATGACTGATAATTCCAAAGCTAGAGTAGTAATGCAAGCAAAAGAACTTCTTAATAATATGTGAGTATTTTAAAATAGTACACATGTATATAAGTAAAAAGAAATTAATTTAAAAAAAGGCATGTTTGTAAATTTATTTCATGTTTTATTGTTAAAAAAAGATATATTCTACCATTACGAGTATGGTACAAATTTTTAAAACATTATTATATATAAATGATTAATCAAGCAATAATTTTTTAAAATAGATTTTTAGATAATGTAGCATAGAATTTGTAACAATTACCTTATTTAATAATTATAAGTAATATTTGTGACATCATATCATTATTTTATATATATTTTTAAGGTATAAAGAGTGAAAGATTTTCAAAGATGCATGTAGTTATTATATTATATATAAGTTTATTAATTAAAATGAATCTTTACACACTGATGTTAAAAATTGCAAAAATATTTTACTATTAGATTATTTGAGAGATTAAATACTGATTTTATATTTACTCAGTTCAGTTTTTTTCTTTTTTGTATTTTTTTGGAAATATATATTATAATTTAAAATTTTTTAAAGTGATAGACATTTTCCCAGGTTTAATTGTTATGAAAGTACTTTTCTGAAAGAATGACAGAATTTATAGTAAAAAATTTATATTTTTGACATTTATCTTACAATATGTAAATATTTTTTCTTAATTAAGTTTTCTTCAATGTCAAAACAGGAAAATCTCAAAGTTTCTACTATTAATTTTCTGGTTTTCTTTTTAAATACATTTTACAAGTACTTTGTAGTGATAAAAAAAGTGCTTATATATTAAGTTTATGTTATGCAAGAATAACATAAGAAAAATAAGAAAATTGCTTTGTTAATCTTTATTCTTTTTAATTAAGAAGTAAATTATTAAACAATTTTTTAATTTATTACAAAAAACTTTATTCTTTTAAGATATAAATCTTTCTTTTACAATAATAAAATAGTGGATTCAATAAAACATTAGTAATATTGACGTCTTTAATATAAATTAATGTTTTGTTAAATTTATTTACAGTAAAAACATTTTTGCATTTCAAATATTAACTTTAAATAAATCAAAAAATGTTCTATGTTATGCATTAAATTTAAGTTTATTGAGATTATTATAGAATATTATATAACCAGCTATTTGAGCTTTTATGATTGATATTAATAATTTATTTTATTCACAATACATTTTCTTTTCATCTTCAGTTTGATGTGTTTTATTATTCTCCTATTTAGATAATCTAATGTAATAATATGAAAGCTTAATTATTTCATTAATATTTAATATCAGAAATTATTTTTTATGTTACAAGTATATATATTAAAAATACATATTATATTATGTATGAAAGTGATAATTTTATTACATAAATCTGAACTAATAAAAATAATCTTTGTTCAAATTAATGTAATAAAATTATCATTTGCATATATATAATATGTATTCTTTTTAGTCTGAATTATCATAAAATTAATGAAAATTGAGATTTAATTTTTAAAAAATAGTAAAATTATTATTTCAATAAAATAGGACATGATGATAAGTGTTGATAATCCTTAATGAGTAAAGTTTATATTTAGAGCATTATCATGAATACAAATATTTAAACAAGCTTCAAGATTACTTACTGTGTGGAGAATTGAAGAAATTGCAGAAATGTTATATATAGTATAGGAGTCAACATTTATTAAAGGATAAAACATTTTTTTAGATTTTTTTGTCCCCATGTAAGATCCTCTGTGCTTTTTTTTATCAAACAAGAACAAGGGAAAAGTTTGTTTGAGCATTTAAATCAACTTTTCCATTGAATCATTCTTGTTGGATTTGAAAGCATAGATGATCTTACATGGGGAAGTCCTAAAAATGTTTTGTATGTTAACAAATATTTAAAAACTTAACATGCTGTATTACTATGAACTTCAAAGTTGTAGGGAAAAATTTCTGAACTTAAAATTGAGGCAATCTTTGTCACTCTGCAAAAGTCTATATAATAATAGTTTTATAATTAGCTATAATATTACCTGTTTATTTTATTTCCTTTATTTTAAATAGATTATAATTAACAGTTTTACTCCTAAAAATTATTTTATAAAAATTATGGTGCATCTTAAACTAGAAGCAATACAATATAATTAAGGAGTAATTATTAATACATATTTTTGTGACCACAATTCTAATAGTTAAACATTAAATATTTTTATACCTTTAAAACATGATATAAGTATTTAGTTTTTTAAACAAATGTAACAGTCATAAATATGAATTATTGCTTAAAAAATTACAATAGCTCTATATCTACTTTAAAATAGTAAAGTTCAATAGAAATTAATGATTGAGTTATAGTAAATATTTTAGATTTTTTTGTAGCATTTACATATCAGTTTTAAATTATTATTATAATCTAAAAGAAAGTATGAAAGCACTCAATAATTGTTTAATAAATTCAGTAAATTCAGCCAAATTAAACTAGATACTGTATGTAACTTTATATATATATATATAATTTAAAAAATATATATACCAGTATATTTCTGCTCTGAGGACACTAAGAATGTTTTTTCCTATATCCATCATGGATTTGGCCAGGCTACAATGGGAGTAGCTAGACAGTGAGAAATGAAGATCAATATATCCAGGATGGACCATCCATGAAAAATTCTTGGGGTTTTTTTGACCATCCAGATTTGATCCGAGGTTCCCCAGATCCAGGCTTACACCTGAAGTGCCTTGACCATCTGGTTGTCTAGATTGATTTGTTAGATCAGTGGTTCCCAACTCGTGTTCCTTGGAACCCTCAGCTTCTGCAATATAATTGTAAAGTACTCCATTAATAAAAACGTTTACCTCAGGCAACTTGGAGGCTTCACTAACGATTAGTCCTACGGTGGAGGCATTTGGATCCATATTGGAGACAGGATCCTCCTCTCGCTGTCTCCCGTCTAGTTTAAAGGTTTTCTTTTTCCATTACCCTTCCTTTGCCATGTTACTTTTCGTTCNACATAATTAGCATATGAATTCTAAACTAATAGTTAAATAAATTTCTCAAACATATTTTAAAGTTTCAAAAATTATTAATACTCATAGAAAGGGAGACCTATTCATAGACTACATGGCTCACACTTATGAAACATAAACACCAAGTCTAGTGATAAAAGAATCAAATCATATATTCAATCCTTTGTAAATTTTTTATCAAGGTCAAAATGTTCCTTGATTAAAATAAGTTGGGAATTGCAGTATTAGATAAATCATAGATAACTCTTGAAGTTGCTATATTATTACTTACATTCCTTCTTTGGGTAAGGAGTACTTTTATGATTTTTCATCCAGATATAGATATAAAGACCTGGAATTAATATCTATTTATTAAATGTATTATTAAAAGTTTTACTGTCACAAAGTTTACGAATTACTTTTTTCATGTTTATTTTTATGTCATTATATAGTATTAGCAACAGTATGGAAGGATATAGTCTTTAAGTATCATTATTGCTTATGTAATATATAAGTTTGGCAATTTTAATAAATTTGTTCAGTTAATAAGGATGGAAAACATTCATTCAATATCTGTAGCTAAGGAGCTAAATATAAATTAAGTCAAGGAATCAAAAGACGACAATTCAAAGAAGTTTCAAATTTTTTGATAATTGCAGGAAACTTATAAACTTACTATTTTTTGTATTGTTAAAACTTCTATACTTTTACCTGATTTTTGATTCTTCTTGATGTCTACTGACACAGAGGATTTCAAAATAAGCAGAATTTGTAACATATTCTGAATCTTACTAAACTGAATAAATTTTAAAAATCAACAATGCACGAATATTTATTATATATTTGGTTACAGATAGTTGTAAATGTCCTCTCTGATAATTTGATGCTATTCTAATGGATTAGTCAATTATAATCTGACAACCTACTAATCAAATTTGTCTGATAAAGCCTTATTAATCCAAAACAAATACAAACAAGAATTAAAAAAAGCTTATATGCAAATCTGTATCTTTTACATAGCTATATTTAATGATTACATTTCTTATAATTTATGTTTTAAAAAACTTTGGTAATTGTTTTTATTTCTAAATAATAATATGTCAGCACTCTAAAACTCTATTAACTGACTTTGACAGAATCTGAAAATGTTAAATATTATTGCCGAAGTGTTATCTAAAGTTACATAGAAAATATATAAGGACAAAAGCCTAAAAGTGTTTACAGAGCTATGAAGTTAATTAGCTTTAATATTTAGAGTAGTACAGTAATTTTTCATTTATAGGCATACCTTGCTAATATAGTAAATTAGGTTTCAGACCATTACCATAAAGGAAATCATACCCTTTTTTCACTTGCCAGTGCATATAAAAGCCTAAGAACATATATACACTATCATTTATTAAGTAATTACTGTATTTATTGAATATAAGACAACCTTGCATATAGGACAAGTGTGACTTAAAGATCAAAATAAAGAAAAATTAGATTAAACAAAATAAAATTAGAATTGTATTAATAAATCACAAGTAAAATATCGAATGAATGTAAATGCACACATTGTCCCACAAAAATTACTAGCATTTTAAAACCTTTAAGGAAAAATCTTGTAAAACTCACAACATAATTTGTTCACATAATGCTGGACAATTGGGAACCCTTTTCTTTTGCCAATTCTTAACAGTCTAATCCACTCTCCGTCAATTACATTTATGAGTTTCTCTGAATTCTGAATAATCACGTTTTCACTTGGGAATGGATTAAAACTTATATTGTGCTCCCGTGTGATTTTGAATTTCAATCTGGAATTCAATTGAAAAGCTTTGCTTTTCCTATTGCTATTCATCTTTACTCCTGACAATATACAAGAATGATTCAAATGACCTAGATAAAGTACTCATGTTTTTAAATACAAGAGAGTAAGCATCCAGTAAAAATGTGAACACAAGATTCACAAAAATTATTTTCAAAAACTCAAAGAATCTTTTGCTCATGCATATAGGATGACCTAGGAATTTGAAGTTGTGATAAATGAATAAAAACCTCATCTTATAAATGAGTAAATATGGTATTTAAACTTTTTTTATTGTGTACACCTAAGACGAAAATAACTATAAGTTGTATGCCCTATAATATATATATATATTTTGTGTGTGTGTATGTGTAGTCAAAAATCAAATTATTTATTTAGTTTAAACAATATACATGCATTTAAATTANTGCCCTATAATATATATATATATTTTGTGTGTGTGTATGTGTAGTCAAAAATCAAATTATTTATTTAGTTTAAACAATATACATGCATTTAAATTAAATTACAAATTTACATTTTGGTACACAAAGCGATACTTGGCATACCCCACTTTGGAGATCACTGGTCTAGACCATCCAGAGAAAATTATTTTTCTTTGAAAACCTAAAGTTGTTAAACCTACCATTTTGTCTGATCATCACCTTTGCTTTCCACAGCAGTCTGCTGTCCCATTTTTTTTAGGATTGTCCAAATTTCTTCCCCATTCTGCTGTTGTAGTTACAGATGATTTTGACAGGCAATTTATATCATTATTTCCTACATTTATTACAAACTATAGTAATTCTCATACAAGATCTTCACTTGCAGTTTTCTCAGAATACATTCTCTGTTGCATAGACCCAAGCCACACTATTACACAAATAATACATTAGGAAGAACTTGACAGTGCACCTTCACATTTTCTACTGGTGAAGGAATTACTGACCAAGTTTTTTGTAAAAATCTTGCAGAAAGATCTCGAAATTTCAAAAACTTTTCAAATGTCTTAATCAATCATCTAGTTAACTGCTCTGATCATATAGCTATACCTTATTAAACAACACTTCTAAATGGTGTTCAATATTATATCCAGGGATGTCCATGATGCATTTGTTTAAACATTCTCCACCATGTTAGAAACAACTTTACTCCACAGTTTAATGGCTTCATTATATGATGATAGTATTATAGGTTAAACTCATAATTTTCTCAATTATACTGATAAATCATAAATTCTTTGAGGTGTAGGTAATTAAAATTAGTAATGAATCATAGTATCATAAGTATGATTAAAAAGTATATATTTAAACAATTATTCTCCAAAAACACATAGCTTAAATGAGACAGTTTTAGTTAGAGAAAAATGAACTAGACTTAGTTTTATCATAATGAATGCATTATTCCTTATTTCCATACAAGTAAACAGCATAACTTTAATTACTGTAAATCATAAGTTGTTAGAATAGGAATTTGTAATTTTGTAACTATAAATTATATTTATTTCAGACTGCAAAAGAGTAGTAAAGCTGCTGCAGATGTAGATTATCCTGCGTACGGGATAACAGGCCCCAGTAAAGAGACAACATCTCCAAACGGAGACCGTAAACTGGCACAGAGTGCACAGATGTATCATTATCAGCATCAAAAACAACAAATGATAGCTGTAGAGAAGTAAGTAATTAAATTTAAAAGAAAATTGCTAATAAAAGTTAGATGCTTATTTATTTTGGAATGTTTTTAGAGCCAGCTCGACTCATCATGCTTCCACATCTGACGTGGATTCGGAAGAAGAGAATGAGGAAGGAGATTTCACAGTGTACGAATGTCCAGGATTAGCACCGGTAGGTTTGGTTTTGGAGTGATTTCTTTAGTTATATTTCAATTTTAATAAATATTATGTACTGCTTTACAGACAGGTGAAATGGAAGTAAAAAATCCACTTTTCAATGATGATTCCACTCCTGTTTCTCCACCTGCCAACGTTACGCCAAAACTTCTTGAAAAATAAAATTCCAAATGTCCACCAGCGTTTATGCCAGCTAGTCGTCATTTTTTGCTATCTTTTTTAGCCATTCTTTTGTGACTACCATTTTTGTTGGTTTATTTCTAGTCACTTGATTCTTCAAATTGCACAATTTAACTTATTTACTATGATTTTTCTATTTTTTATTTTTCACTTGTAAATATGCTTTTATCCTACAACAAATTACCATGCAAACTTGTCCAACATGATGATAAAGTTCCATTGTCTAAATCAAATTAGGGAAAATAA